>NC_136486.1:177347990-177510490 GCF_053919585.1 Euprymna scolopes | reverse complement strand
CATCAAAAAGCGCCGTAATTACTCGGCGCCCGCATTGCAGTGTTCCAGTTCTCGTTTCAACCGGTAAACTCTAGCGGAGAAACTAGTTCTTTTTACTCGGCGATTGTTTGCTTTTCTCTTTCTATTATTTAGCAGCTGTATATGAAAACAACCGAACCGATTTACGTGAGAACTTGATACAGATTGTCTACTTCGAGATATTTATGGAATATATAATGCTCATTTTCTCTGTCTAATGTACTTTGAAAACATCGATGCTTATGAAAACATATATCCAAAAATCCAAGTTGAAGTCCTGAACAAACGGAAATTAGAATTTGAACTAATTGATGTAAATAAAATGTTTAATACGTAATATTTTAAAAAACCAGATAAAAACACGTCTGATATTATCAATACACTATCGCGTTTTTATGGCTGTATGTACGTTATCACCAGTGCCTGTTTTGAATAAATGACATCGCCACAAGATTTAATAATATATCGTTCACTACAAATAAGCAAAAGATATGCTATTGTTGATCTTTAGAAGGTTGCATGCGTTATCACCATTCACCCATTCGGAAGCGTTTAGCAACGATAACTAACTGAAGTGAAATGTGCTGAATATGACAGATATGAGAGAAGATATTTTATGACATGTATTTATTATTTCAAATGATAAACAGTATTAATAAATTATGTAGATCGATGATTAAGCAAACAAGAAAGTAAAAAGTGATTTCTAGAAGTCGGTTTTTAATTTCATTGTTTTGGTTTCATATATAAAAATAACATATATAAATATTAACATATACGATATATATATATATATATATATATATATATATATATATATATATATATGAAATAATATATACATATATACACACACATATATATATATATACATATATCAGTTTGGTACGTCAAAAAACCACATATATGTGTGACATATATATATATATATATATATATATATATATATATACTAGCAAAAGTACCCATCGTTGACTGGTTCAAAAACAGCCTACAGAAAATGGACTCTGATGAAATTATGATGATTAAGCAATCAAGAAAGTAAAAACTGGTTTCTAGAAGTCGGTTTTTAATTTCATTGTTTTGGTTTCATATATAAAAATAACATATATAAATATTAACATATACGATATATATATATATATATATATATATATATATGAAATAATATATACATATATACACATATATATATATACATATATTAGGTTGGTACGTCAAAAAACCACATATATATGTGACATATATATATATATATATATATATATATATATATATATATATATATATATATACTAGCAAAAGTACCCATCGTTGACTGGGTTCAAAAACAGCCTACAGAAAATGGACTCTGATGAAATTATGATAGGTTATGTAAAGGAAGGGTTGTAAAGAGATAGCTCCGAATTCTGGGGTATCAAAACCAACGCAAAGTATGTGAAAGCAAGAATAGAATAGATAAACCCCATAAATTTATTATAGCATACCTGTTCACATGGAAACATTTATCACAATATTCTGTGGATCTATTTCAAAAAACCTTGTTAAACTTTTTGACATATTTCCATTCGATGGAGGTCAGGCGCGAACGAACATCCCATAATTTTATTATACCATTTTTTTCAAACTGAAACATAATTATCAAAGTATACATACGCAGATAGATATGAAAAGTCTTTATTAACTTTTGTGCCTATTTCCATTCTATGGAAGCCAGGCGCGAACGCAGACCCCACAATTTTATTAAACCATCCCTATGTAAGTAAAATCATACTTATCAAAGTATTATTCTGCACATCTATATCAAAAACACTTGTAAACGTTTTTTTTTTGTAATATTTAAATTTTTTATTTCCATACTTTGTGGATTAGGCGCGTACGCAGACCCCACAATTTTAATGAATCATCATTATGCCAGATCAAACATACCCATTCCTGTGTCTCGATACACCCTCTATCATTATATGTGATCAGTTTTCTATAATAGTCAACCATATAGGAGTCTATTCGTGACCAGACACACACACAGACGTCCGGCTTTATATTATAGATATATATACAGGGTGACCCCAAAAAACTTAGAGGACATTCAATTGTTTTGTTTTAGCATTTTACAGTCAACGGAGAAAAAAAGGCCAAAGACCCTAGTGTTTTATGTGATGTTTGGAATATAATAAACTACTTATGACCAGAGTTTCATTTCATTCGGACAAAACACTAAGAAACGGGACCTAATTAGAGTTGGGGCCCGTTTTTTTTGGATTACGCTGTATATATATATATATATATATATATATATATATATATATATATATATATATATATATATATGTGTGTGTGTGTGTGTGTGTGTGTTTGTGTGTGTGTGTGTGTGTATGTACCAAACCTCTCCATCTGTTTTATCTGGTTTATTAATCTTTAGCTTTTAATGTATCCTTTTGGGTTTTAAAATTTTTTTACGCCAATTTTATGAACCCTTTGCACAAAAAACTTTATTTTTTGCATTCACGAGTAGTTTTTTTTATGTAATGGTATTTCAATTAATGCCTGTACCAACAAATTCATAGCTTCGCTATAATATTTATCTAGATATATTACTATATATTTTCCCTGATTAGAAAAACGCATTTCTTTAAAACTCCGCAGATTAAGGAAATTTCAATATATCTTATTTAAGTATCCTGTCGAACAATAAATTCATATAAAATATATTTTTATAGTCTTAAATTTGTGTTCTTCCATAAGAAGCTCTATTTCTTATCTTGGTTGTATTGTGCTTTTTGATTTGGTTGGGATTACTATATAAATATTAATATTTATATTTACTTACTGGAAAGTCGAACCTGCTTACCGGAAATGACGTCAGGAATAGTCCATCTTCAGAATCTGTAGAGGTTCCACCCCAATAATATGTGAAAAATTAAATTACTGACGTAAATATATAATTTTATGTAGATATTTCAGTAATATATCTACATAAATAGCGAGTGCGAACACTAGCGAAACATATTTTCTCATCATTTTCTGCGGAGTTGTATACACTAGTAAATTTCATGCGGAATGAAAATGTCCAAATTTCACACGAGAATTAATTAAAATGGATGAATATTTTATGGAATTGAAATTTGTGCAGTAACTTTTTGTTTTATATATATTTTTTAAAGAGTTCATTACAGTTGAAAACGAGGGTGCAATATTTGTCTGGATAATATTTTAAGTAAAGAAATAAAATATATATAAAAAAAAGGCCTCCAGAGCGCCATCTAAATCAACTCTCGCCTTCTATCAAAATTGTCTCCACTTTTTGTTGATAGATGGTTGGGTCGGGCTGTACCCTCAAGCACTTCAAAATATATTCAAAGAATGGAGTCAGAGAGAGGGGGTGCATTCCGTTGGGCACGGAAGCGGAACAGTCGGACTTGGAAGTATTTTTAGTCTCTAAATGTTGCCAGGAATAATAACGAGACGTCGGCTTATTTGTTAGCGGCTCGTTTAGAGGCGTACTACTGGCTTCATTCCTAACTTTAAACTGGATTCACCGAAGAAAAACATACAAAAAATAAATAAGTTATAATTTTCAGTGCTCATACACTTTTACTCGGTTGTGTAGTTTTCCTAGACATACGGAAACCAACAGTACCGATTCCTTCTTTCTTTCCTTCAACTTTTACACGGCACCGCCTTCAAAAGATTTAGGTATCTGCTAACTACTTCAATACATCTGATAGGACGATGTACTACTACTACTAGTAGTAGTAGTAGTGGTATTAGTAGTAGTAGCATCAGCCAAAACAATAAAACTCAAAAGAGAAAAGTTTTTTTTAATATTCAAGCTATAAAAAAGAAGATAATTATGCCCCAAAATGAAAGGAGCAAAGATACAAAGTTACGTATATAAAGGCAAATCTCTGTCTCCCTTTCTCTCTCTCTCTCTCTCTCTCTCTCTCTCTCTCTCTCTCTCTCTATCTCTCTCTTTCTGTATATTTATATATATATATATATATATATATATATATATATATATATATATATATATATATATATATATAAATATATATATACTAGCAAAAGTACCCGTCATTGACTGGGTTCAAAAACAGCCTACAGAAAATGGACTCTGATTTATTAAAGTATGATAGGTTATGAAAAGGAAGGGTTGTAAAGAGATAGTTTCGAATTTGGGGGTATCACAACCATAGCAAAATATGATGAAAGTAAAAATAAAATAGATAAACCCCATAATTTATTATACCATACCTGTTCACAATGAAACATTTATCACAATATCTGTGGATCTATATTAAAACACCTTGTTAAACTTTGTGACATATTTCCATTCTATGGAGGTCAGGCGCGAACGAACATCTCATAATTTTATTATACCATTTTCTTCAAACTGAAACATAATTATCAAAGTATACATACGCAGATAGATATGAAAAGTCTTTATTAAAGTTTGTGCCTATTTCCATTCTATGGAGGCCACGCGCGAACGCAGACCCCACAATTTTATTTTCCATCCCTATTTAAGTTAAAACATACTTATCAAAGTATTATGCACATCTATATCAAAAACACTTGTAAACGTTTTTGTTTAATTTAAAAAAAAATTATTTCCATATTTTTTGGACCAGGCGCGTATGCAGACCCCACAATTTTAATGAATCATCATTATGCCAGATCAAACATACCCATTCCTGTGTCTCGATACATCTATCATTATATGTGATCAGTTTTCTATAATAGTCAACCATATAGGAGCCTATTCGTGACCAGAGACACACACAGACGTTCTGCTTTATATATATATATATATATATATATATATATATATATATATATATATATATATATACATATATATATATATATATATATATATATATATATATATATATATTACTAGAGATCAAAATATAACTATCGTTATATTAGAAATGTTTTAAATTGGTTTGCATTTTATCAAACAATTTTTTTTTGCCAATTCGCAATACACATTCTATCTTAATAATTTGATAAATAAAATATATTTTAAAAGGCTTAATTTAGCTATTCTGTTCAGTAACGTAAACATTGTTTTTCACAATATCTTCCGTCGTGTGGGTGCTAGCAAGGAAAACCGACGTTGTCCGGGATTTAATGAGCGTTATCAAAACGGTGAAATCGACAATTTTACAATCAAATCGATTGATTGCTTGCTCTAATCAAGACCCATTACGGTGCAAAGGGATTAAGGTTCAAATTATTACCCGCAATGATTTAGTCCATATATATTGTAGTCTACATTGCACTGTAGAGAACCTATTGTTGATTTTATAAAAATATTGAATGTATGATAGCTTGAATTAAAGTTTAAAATCCAAATATTAAATATTATGATGCAACTGTGCTCTGAACAGAAACATTCATTTCAAACGCGGTCATTCCTTATCAAAGAACTTACTGTAAGTTTTATACGTCGGACCCTCCTGCTTGTGCGGTGATAAAAATTCTCACGTGTACTTGTGATGTTAGACTGTATAAGCGTGTTACCATTGGGCAAAATCGGACTTCGTTCTTTAATCAGATTTTTTTTGTTCATTTCAGATCTTAAAACAGGCATCTCGAAATGAAACCTATCTAATAACACTCCCAGACACATAAAGCGCAATTTCGTGAAATAGAAAAAAAAATCAACACTGCCGTTTAGCAGTTCATAATGAACTCACTCACACACACAAACAGGTACACACACAGACACACACACATCGAACAATGTTGCACACGAATTTATGTTGTGACATATCACTTTCTAAATTGAGCCACAGAAATACTTAGCATCAGAGAATGTTGAATGAACAGTGAACGGTTAACGTGAATATGTTAGCGTTAGAGACTCAATGTTTCTTTCATTTTATGAGTGCATTTGTAGCAGTCATAAATAAAATAATGTTAAATAAAAAGTCGGTCAATTCAGCTTATATGGCAGATCAATCATAAAATAACAGACGTTAAATAGCATTTAAAAAATAAACGTTTCAATTTCAACAATATTTTTCGCGGTTAACAGTAGCCGAATGGATTGGGTCTTTGCTAATTAAGCCAGAGGTGGCTTCTGTTGCCGGGTTCGAATCTACCGACTCGTGTTAATCGTGATCGAACTGGTTAAACACGAGTATCTGTAGATATTTAATAATTATTATAGTAAATAATTATGTCAGCCCCTTTAAGAAACTTGTTTCTTATCGTTAAGTACTTTCAGTAGAAATAAAAAGTCGGTCAATTTAGCTTATATGTGCAGATCACCATAGAATGACAGACGTTAAAAAGCACTTAAAAGATAAATGTTAAATTTTAACAATACTTATCTTTCAAACCTTATCTAATAACACTCCCAGACACATAAAGCGCAATTTCGTGAAATTAAAAAAAATCAAGTCAGCCGTTTAGCAGTTCATAATGAACTCACTCACACACACACACAAAAACAGGTACACACACACAGACACACACACACACACATCGAACAATGTTGCACACGAATTTATGTTGTGATATGTTACTTTCTAAATTGAGCCACAGAAATACTTAGCATCAGAGAATGTTGAATGGACAGTGAACGGTTGACGTGAATATGTTAGCGTTAGAGACTCAATGTTTCTTTCATTTTATGAGTGCATTTATAGCCGCGCCTAAGACAAAGTGCGTGCGTGAATATAGCCGCCAGTAGCAAAAAGTGTGCAAGTGCGCTCAGTATTTGTAAACGGTTCCATATATACAGAGAGAGAGAGAGAGAGAGAGGGTGTAAGAGAGTTAGGAACAGAGACAAAGAGAGGGGTAAGGTTAGAGAGAGAGAGAGAGGGGGGAGAGAGAGATAGAGAGAAAGAGAGAGAGAGAGAGAAGGAGAGAGCAGGAGTTTATGTGCGCACATTTAAGTTTGAGCCTGTAAGAAAAATGTGTTTGCATTTGAGAGCTGAATAATATATGCACATTGGAATAAAATAGAGAGAGAGAGGGGGGGATAGAGTGAGGGAGAGATAAGGAAGAAGAGAAAGATGAACGAAAGATGGAGGGAGAGAGACGTAAGATAGAGGTAGAGTATATGTATGCATTTGAGTTCGAGTGAGAGAGAGAGAGAGAGAGAGAGAGAAAGAAAAGATGGATGTATATTATACAATGTGTGGATGCGCACACATATGAGAGAGAGAGAAACGGAAAGAGGGTAGAGAGAGATAAAGTAAGAGAGAGAGAGAGAGAGGGGAGAGAGAGAAATAAGTACATTAGTTTTTAAAGCGTGTGCACAGAAGATTCACATTATAGAATTTCTAAACAATGAACGTAGAATCTTATTTTGAAGAAAGAGAGAAGTTTCAAAGTATGAAACCTACATATGCAGACATGTGCAAAAGAACAAGAAACAAGCGACACTTAAATCCTATATTTAGCAAGTGTTTGTTTTTTAGCGTCAACACACTGAAGTCTATTCGCAAGCTCTATAGAAGTAGAAAATGTGAGCCACCTAAGATCTAGTTGTAAGATTATGCTGGGGTACGGTTACTCTAATATGTTACAATACACTGTGTCGATATCGCTATTGGACGATGTGTAAAACGTTGAATACCGAATACAGCAGTAAGGCCTGGGAACATGGACGTGGTACCTTAAATAAGTTTCTTTACTTTTTTGTACAGACATTTAAACTTGTCATAGACTCTTAAAAATTCAGTATGTTATTGTTATACGTCTTATGAAATGTATGGCCAATTTTTATGATGCTAGGTTCAAATGAACAGCTACAGCAGGAATTGGAATACTAAAACCTGACAGTTATAACTAAAACCTGATTGTTATAACTAAAACCTGATTGTTATAACTAAAACCTGATTGTTATCACTAGTAAATTTTAAAATTGCAACCTAGATATGAGGACACTTTAGAAGAACGATATGCAATAAACTTGCATTTTTAAACTTGAAAAAATGCCACAGAAACGTATGGAATGCTTCAGATTGTTTTGAGGTTATCATGCATGAGTTGAGCATCAGTTTTGAAGTGGCATAAGAGATTCAAAGAAGGCAGGAAGTCTAGGAGGAGTTAAGAAACCAGAACACCGGAGCTTATTCGTCAAATAATGAATTTCATGGATAAAAGCCGTCGTGTTTCTATAGAGACAATAATTGCACAGTTTGATGTCAGTGTAGGAACTGTACACATAATTATTCGCAAGGAACTAAAGATGTGGAAGATTTCGACGAATGTATCAGTCTACAATTCCATCCTTGTCACAGACTATCTGACCAAGATGGGCAGCAGGACAATTCCTCGCCCTTCCTACAATCAAGACCTTGCTTCATGTGACTTTTGCGTTTCCTAAGCATAGCTGAGAGGGGAAAATATAACGAAATATTAAGATCTTATGTACGACATAAAATGATACTTGAATCTTAGGAAGATCTCTATTATTCTAGCAATTATAAGCGCAACCAGACGCCTGAAAAAATATCCAAAATTACATGGCAAATATACCCGATTAACCAACCAAAACAGAGATTCAAACGGTAGTACTTAAAGGGACGATTAGACTCTTAAAATGTTGTCTGTTTTAATATATGAGGTAGCGAGTGAATATCTGACATCTGGTAGGATATCCCAGCCTCAACCAGAAAAAAATGAAAGGAAAATTAAGGGAAACAGATGTAAATTTTGAAAGCAACACATTTCAAAACTGATAAACGTGACGACATTTGCATTTTAATATTTCACGTTTACATACTATCTCTTATTAGATGCTGTCTATTCATTTAAACTATTTTCTCTTAAGTCATTTTTTATTTCAAATTAATACATTGACATTTATTTTTTTTATTTTTTGGATTGTTTAGACTATTATTCTCATCTTGGTTGTTTTTTCATAACGTTTCGGCTGATGTAACTTCCGACCGTCTTCAGGTGCATTAACATTGGATGTTATTGGTAAATAGTGAAAAATGTTTTTTTCTGCTTTTCCAACGAACATAGTCGTTGGAGATTCAAAACGCAAATAGCGCCAAGTCTCTTTCTAAGACGGTCGGAGGTCACATCAGCCGAAACGTTGTGGAAAAATCAACCAATATGAGAATAATAGTCCAAACAATTCCAATAATACAAAATTAATTACCACATCTATGTTTTTTTATGTTATGATTCGAAACTACATCTGGCAGCGAAAGCTCAATTTGGGAACATTGTCGAGGGTGGAGTTACCGGTTAGTTTTCATTTCGCCCAAATCCACTCTCATCCGGAGCGGAAGTACCTGCCAAGGTAATCGTTAAAGATAGCGTCCATTAAATAAGATGGCCGCCTGATATTGGATTTTATGTAAAAACGAAAATTGTGTGAAATTGAAGCAAAATACAAAGCCATCGCTTATTCAAAAAACAGAATTCATCTATATATAAATGAAACAGTAGATGTGAGTGTGTGTCTGTCTGTGTGTAACTATTTATTCGATAAATTCTTAAACATCTTTGTTTGGATGAATAACGCGTACAGACATATAAAAACAAGCTAAAATGCAAAATGTTCATTTCAACTCGCCAACATATTTTTACTTCTTTCTGCGCATGCCCAAATTGAATTCATTTCTTCAAGTCGTTTAATATTTAATCTTGCTTATCTATCTTTTGTTAGCTACACCAGTCGCAGACGCGATTGGAGTGCTAAAGGTTTCGGTTTCGATTCTAGCTGATGGCACCTAAATGATTTTTTTACCTTTGAAATCACTAATGTATATTAGGTACAATATAATATTAAATAGAAAATTGGCTCTGTAATAATAAATACGAAATCTTCATGATCTAAAATATGTTTAAGCCTACTTTACAACTAGACCAGGCTGGTTGTCCCCACTTGTGTAATTATTTACAAAACCATATTTTTTTACAAAATTCAGATTTCTTAGAAGTTTCGAAAAATGTGATTGAAGCATAAAAATATTTGGGTTAGTAATTTCCGTTTATCCGTTTTTAGTTATGCACAAACCCTGACATCAGGTAGCCATTTTGTTTAGCGAACGCAGTCTTTAACGATTATCTCCATCTGAGTTCGATTTATGGATATAGAAATTTTCCTGAGATTAACATAAAACATTCTACAGTGTGTGACATATCTATTTGCAGAAAAAAGTGACACAATAAAGGAAATAGCTGAAGCATAAAAATAAACATTACAAGATAAAAATGATTGATGTAACAAATAGGAGGTGCCTTCAATAAGTTTCCAGACTTTTTTCTACAGACATTAAAAATTGTCATAGACTCTTAAAACTTTAGTATGTCATTACTATACAACTTATGAGATGGCTGACCCAATTTTATGATGCTAAATTAAAATGAACAGCTCAAGCAGGAATTCGAATATACCCTACTAAATCCTGCTTGTCACAATTGGTGATTTTCACAAATGCAATCTGGACGTGAGGACACTTTAGAAAAATGATATGCAATAAAATCCTGTTTTAAACTTGGAAAAATGTCACAGAAACGTATGGAATGCTTCAGACTGCTTTGGGACCACCTTGCATGAATCAAGCATCAATTGTTGAGTGGTATAAAAGATTCAAGGAAGGCAGAGAGTCTGTGAGGGATGATGAGAGAATTCCATGGATAAAGACCGCCGTGTGTCTATAGAAACAATAAGTGCATAGCTTGATGTCAGTGTAGAAAATGTGCAAAAAATTATTCGCGAGGAACTGAAGATGCGGGAGATTTGCGCGAAGTTTGTCCCAAAGGTGCTCAGCGATGATCAGAAAGAAAGACATTGCCATGACGGAGATGGATATCCAGAGAGTTCATCACACTCTCTATTGTCCATACTTTGCTCCCTGTGCCTTTTAGTTATTTCCAAGCTCAAGCAAAATCTTAGAGGATGTCTCTATGAGACAATTGAGATTAAAGAGGGCTTCCATGGCGCCTTTCAGAGCTTATTAGAACGGTAAAGCAACTGTATTGCAACCCGAAGAGATTACTTCAAAGAGAACTAAAGTGTCCATGCAAAAAAGTCTGGAAACTTACTTAAGGCACCTCATAAGTATTATTTTTGACAAGGGCTAGATAAAGGCTACACTTTTGGTTGACCTTTTAGCTTGTATTCTTTTATATAAAATTTATATAACCACTAATTATATTGATATGAAATTTATATAACCATTAATTATATTGATATGAAATTTATATAACCACTAATTATATTGCTATGAAATTTATATAACTACTAATTATATTGATATGAAATTTATATAACCACTAATTATATTGATATGAAATTTATATAACCACTAACTATATTGATATGAAATTTATATAACCACTAATTATATTTATATCAAATTTATATAACCACTAATCATAGTGATATATAACCACTAATTATATTGATATGAAATTTATATAACCACTAATTATATTGATAGGAAATTTATATAACCACTAATTATATTTATATGAAATTTATATAACCACTAATTATATTGATATGAAATTTATATAACCACTTATTATATTGATAGGAAATTTATATAACCACTAATTATATTGCTACTTCCGGTTTGTAAACAGTTTGACTTACAACTATTATGTTGCTTAGATTGAACGTTCCATCACTATTGACTTGTGGTTTAGAAACAATTAGTTTAAGAATAGAAAATGGACATCGTTGTTTCTTATCTTCATCTTTTAAGTGAGAGGCATGGTGAACGATTGCCTCCAGCCGCCCATTATATATACCGTACTCATATTTTTTCTTCTGAAATAATTGGCGCCGCTTAAAATAATTGCCCCAGAATAAATAACAACGCAACAGTATATTTTTGTTTCTTTTTACAACTTGATATATTTTTAGCCCTTAGTAATGATCGAACTGATATCGAAAAAATTAAAGTAATGATTACCAACTATTTAATGACGTAGACACGATCTCCGTGGGCTGAAGTTAGACGACACGCCAATTGAATGAAAGTTAATAGCTGTCTAATGTCTACTAAAGCAGGTTGCACTTATTTACGACTATTGCACTTTTTAAAACCAATTATTTAATCAATTTTTAATCAATTATTTAATCAATTTTTAATCAATAATTTAATCAATTATTTAATCAATTTTTAATCAATTATTTAATCAATTATTTAATCAGACATTTTGTTTAGTTACGGATGTCCTAAATAACAATCACTTCCCAACTTTAGACTAATCGAATAATACCATCTGTTGATAATCATTATATATATTAAATAAACTCTGTGTGTGTGTGTGTGTGTGTGTGTGTGTGTGTGTGTGTGTGTGTGTGGCGTTGTTCCCTACAGACTTGGAAATTGGTTATTTATTTATTTTTTGGGGAGAAATTTCACACAAATATACTTAATGTGTCTGGGCGTGTTCTTAGGCAGACTTTGTATTGGAATGCCTCCGATAAATATCGAAACTGATATGCTACCATGCTTGCAGCCTACTATTGGTCCGACAAGCGTGATAATGGCGGAGTCTCCTACTATAGAAAATCAGTAAAACGTCAATTTATGAATGGTGATGTTAATGCTTTTTTTCAACAACTTCAAGCTTTTTTTTATTGTGAATATTTTGGCGTGATTTCATCAATATCTGTCTTAAAATAACATAAAAAAATTCGATTTGCCTGTTTTTATTTAAGCTATCGGTTCCCTACAGAGGAGGGGGTATACTGTGACAGAAAAACTAGACCCGATAGAAAAAAGTAACAGCATTTAGGGAATCAGCGCCCCCAAATTAAGTAAAAATAGTTGAAACATTTTAGTCACCATAACAATTATTTTGCTGGCCAGTGTAAGCATTACTTATAAACAAAAGGCACTCTGTCACTTCATGTTTCTGGGCGTGTTTTTAGATCGATTTTGTATCGAAATGCCTCCAATAAATATCAATCCATAATCGATTATGGATTGATATTTATTGGAGGCATTTCGATACAAAATCGATCTAAAAACACGCCCAGAAACATGAAGTGACAGAGTGCCTTTTGTTTATAAGTAATGCTTACACTGGCCAGCAAAATAATTGTTATGGTGACTAAAATGTTTCAACTATTTTTACTTAATTTGGGGGCGCTGATTAAAGAATGAACAGTCCGATTTCAGACAAAGTTAACATCACAATTACGTTTGAGAACTTTTAAAAAGCCGGGAGTGACGTAGGTTTAATTTAAAGCTAGACAATCGAAAAGAGGTGATGACTTTCGAAAATATCGACGAAAAAAGCGACCCTCTCTTAGTCGCTATCGTTTGACCAATCGTTAGATGGATTAGAAGTAACTAAAACAAAACCCCAACTTTTACGTATATATATATATATATATATATATATATATATATATATATATATATATATATACATATTTGTGGTAAAAATCTAATGGATAAACATCTGAAGAAGTTGGTGGGGACAGGATATTTTTATGGAAACATAAATCGTAAAATTTCTAACTCATTAATGAAACAGATGTAATGGAAAAAATCCAGGAAATAAACGAAGGTTATAAAAAAGAAACGTGAGTCTTTGAATTTTCAACAAAATTTTGCACTATATATATATATATATATATATATATATATATATATATATATATATATACTTATATGTAATATTCTGAGTTCGTGTAATTCAGTAAATTTTCATATACCAATAGGTTTTAAGCCCAAAATGGTTGACTTAAGGATTAAGCTACAAAATTATCACATTTTATAATTGAGCATTAATATTAAATGGGCTTTTCCGTAACTACAACCAAGGTAAATATTTCTCGCATTGTTTTTCCCGTTAGGGATCCCCCACCTTTTTCTTTCTATTCAAAAAATGTTACATTGCCAAAAGTGTGTTTATTCATAAAGTATGAACAATGCTCGTTTCTGAAAATTTTAAAACGATATAATGCTTGAAATTGTCGAACTGGACATTGAAACAATTGTAACATCGAACTGGTATGGAAGAAATTGTAACATAAAATGAAATACTTTCTGTTGCTATCAACACCTTTTTTGAAGTATTGGTTTTGTTTATAGAGTATATTGATGCTAATTATGAAATATGATAATTTTGTAGCTTACTTTTTAAGTCATCTCTCTTTGGCTTAAAACTTATTAGTATATAAAAATTTACTGAATTACACGAACTCAGTAAAACTCAGTATATTACATACAAGTATATATATATATACATATATATATATATACATATATATATATATATACATATATATATATATTTCTGTAGAAATATATTTTCTTATAATATATACCAATCCTTATTTAAGAAGCTCAATGTAATTACAGAGTAATATAGAGAATAAATTACAGAAACTATATTCCAAAATTCATGATTTTGACAAGCTTATAATTTATTACTTTAATTCAGTTGCCTTATACAATTCTTGACAGTGTCTGTTTCGTAGCGCAAAATCAAACACTTAATTTATCAATCAGTGAATCTAGGATTCCCTTAACTCATCAGAAGATTTATACTAAGTACCCCCTATAGATACTTTACCTCCAAGATGACTGCCTTGTCTGTTTTGCATGACAAACCTTTTTATTTTTTTACTTAAATTCTCTTTCTCCTGATCACTAACAAATCAACCTGCTCTATTTCTCAAGTTGCCACTAAACCTAATCCGTTTCACGTAACTTAGAGGGGTCCTTGCTCTCCGCCCTTGACTCTAACAGACTCGTAAATCGATACCCATTAACAACCAAAATTTCCTAGGCATGCTCCTGATTAAAACTCCTAACCCATAACCAAGCTTCTAAGTAAATACTTACTAGCCATAGTCCTATACACAGACTTAAAGTAATCTATAATGAACAGCAACCATTAATATCTCTTTGTTAAGAGATAGTATTGCAATAATCATTACACAAACTAAACCGGTACTCATTGAAATAAAAACTTCCGGATATTAAGAGAAAGGCGAAGTCATTCTCCTTCGTTGTAGTCTAAAGGCAACTTACTCAAATTGTCTAAATTTCCATGCATTCGTATACAATACTACTTATCCATCCATCTATATTTAACTATACTTACAGAATATGCAATAACCTATATCTATCAGGTATAACTGTACTCCATATCAAATGTTCTCTTGTATCTATACTGAGCATATCTTATCTTTAAGTCTTACTAAGTATTCGGTTTGGGCACCAAATCAGAATTTCTAATAGCAAGTAAATCATACCCTAACACTTTATCCTAATCCTAAACCTACTAAACCATATCTAATCATCCATTTCCTAAACTTACAAAACTATATCTAACCATACATTAACTCGTCTCTCTCAATCCAATACTGTAGCAAATTTAGCTGCTTCCGCTGCACGAATTTTTACCTATACCCGCTCCCAGTAAAAATGAAAATGGAAGCATAGTAATGCCCTTTTTTAACCAGGTTTGAGGAGTGAAAATTTTCTGTAGAAGTTAAGCTAAATGCCCGATTTTTTCAGGAGATATTAACCTAAATAACCAATAAATATTAACTACCCATGCGGCGTCGCAGAAATACCTGGATTAGGACCCAGGCGTGGGGCGAACCCCCTCGGAGCTGATGGACCCGTAGATCTTCCCAGGTCATCCGTCTAGGAAAAGGAAAACTCTGAAACTAAACCTAGGTGAGGGAGGCCTCTTCAGTCCTGGACGACAACCTTCCTAGAGCTGGTGACTCAAACAAATCACCGGTTGGCAAACCTAAACTGCTTAAAGAGGAGATAGGCTCTGTCTATCGCCCGGCTTTCATACTCCTTCTTTGCCTATTGGCCAGGCGTAGAGGTACTATCACAGGAACTCGGCTGAATCACCCAGTGGTTGACCTTGTTTCCTGACTAGGGCAATGAACGCCGCTTCTCCCCACTTCCGCCACATCACATCCCCCTAAACTGGACACAGTGGGGTGCTTCAGTGCCATATATGTCGGTGCAGTTGGACTGGGCTGGCTTTGCCTAACGGATTGAGGGTACCGGATTGACAGTTCCTGGCTGCTGTTTCCGACTGATAGTACAGGAGCCCTAATTCTTTGGTAGCGCTTAGAGCGGCTGCTCCATCAACAGTTGTAAAATATCGGGATGTTTGTAGTGCCATGTCGCGCATGGAAAGGGACCCTGCACTCATTCCCGGTGGGCTTTCCTGAGGCCACAATCCTGTGGGTGAGGACAGCTGATAGTCTACTTGTATTGCATGTCTGGTATTCTGCACAACTACTTGTCCAGCACCCCCTCACTCACTCACCCTAACTGAAACTTTTAAATAAAATAAAATGAAATGACAGTTCAAGCAAAAGTTACGTTTAAACCAGGACCAAACTCAAAGAAAACCAACCTGCCTCCTCCCTTGAGGCTTGCATTTACTAATATCCGCGGGCTTAGAACTAACTTAGATGATGTTGAGTCATTTCTCCTTGTAAACACTCCGGATATCTTAGCATTAAGTGAAACTAACCTTCACTCCTCCATTCCCTCTAACCACTTAACATGCCTGGTTATCTCCCACTCTACCGTAAGGACTCGGACAGACATATGCATAGACTTGGAGTCTATATTCGTAACACCCTCCCCCTGACTAGAGAAATAAAACTAGAATCAGAGGAACCGGCCTTTATGTGCTTCAGACTAAATATGCAACACAATATTAGCTACTTGTATTTTCTCTACAGCTCTCCCTCAAACCAAGACTGTACCCTAATAAACAAAGTCTCAGACAGCATAGATATAGCACTCTCCCTCGATACTAGCGCACAAATACATGTATTTGGTGACTTCAATGTCCATCACAGTAACTGGCTAGGATTCTCTAATTACACAGACGTAGCTGGTAGCGCAACACATAGCTTCTCTATATCCCATTCCCTATCTCAGTTGGTTACATTTCCGACACGTTTCCCAGACCAGCAAGATCAACATGCCTCACTTCTAGATCTCTTTCTGACAACGGTTCCAAATGACTGTACAACAAATGCCCATAGCCCACTCGGGAATGCTGATCACGCTGTGATAATGGTAGAAATCAGCCTAAATTCTCGCCCTAAAACTGAAGACCCACTACTCAAAACAACGAGGTATTACAAAAAGGCTGATTGGGAAGCCATCAGGGAGCTCATCAGAGATGCCCCATGGCAAAATATCTTTACTCTTCCAGCGGAACAGTGTGCAAATCAGACCACTGAATGGTTCAAAACTGCTATTGAAGCACATGTTCCCGCACGGAAATTCTATAGCAAGCCCCACTCCCCCCAATGGTTTACTTCTGCTTGTGCAGCTGCCATTTGTCAAAGGCAGCATGCATTCCGCAGATTCAACCGACATAAGTCCAGCTCAAATAAACAGAAGTTTATAGAAGCTAGAAATAATTGTAAGAGAATGATAGAGACAGCTAAGACAGATTACTCTGACACCACCAGAAAACGCATCGAAGCACAGAAATTAGGAACCCGGGATTTTTGGAAAATCTACAACAGCGTAGTAAATAATGGACAGTCAACTATTCCCCCACTATCAAACGTTCGTGAGGTTGCTTGCACGGCAACTGACAAGGCTAATCTGCTTGCCAGTCGGTTTGCCTCAAACTCCACACTGAACTCGGTACACCAGTCACTCCCTGATTTTCCTCTGCGAACAGACGCCTCACTAGACGATTTGAAAATCACCCCTTCTCAGGTACATGCTATTATAAAAAACCTAGACACCTCAAAAGCATGTAGACCAGATCTCATCCCGGCTGTGCTATTAAAAAAATGCTCTGCCGAGGTTGCTCCAGTTCTGTCCAAACTTTACAATAAATGCCTTAACGAATCTTGTTTTCCCGACTGCTGGAAAACCACCTCTGTGGTACCAGTCTTCAAGAATTCTGGTGAAAGAACTGACCCACTAAATTATCGCCCCATTAGCCTCCTCCCGCTTTTCGCCAAAATATTTGAGTCCTTAGTTAATAAAGCCCTAGTCCAGCACCTAACAGCTGCTAAACTCTTGACTGACAAACAATATGGATTCAGGCAAGCCCGTTCAACAGCAGATATCTTAACTGTAGTTTCTGAACGTATATACCGTTCATTGGATAAAACAGGGGAGGGTAGAGGGGTGGCCCTCGATATATCTAAGGCTTTTGACAGGGTATGGTACGATGGTCTTCTAAGGAAAATTAGATCATATGGAATCACTGGAAGAATTCATAATGTAATTAAATCCTTCTTAAGTAATAGAACAATCAAAGTTGTCCTCGACGGTCGTACATCCAAACAATACGACATAAATGCGGGAGTACCTCAGGGGTCTATCCTTGGACCTCTATTATTCCTGATATTCATAAACGACCTTCCTGATAAAATTGTTTTGGAGATGGGTATATTTGCCGATGACACCACTCTCTATAACAGATATGAGGGGAAAACAAATGAACACATATCCAAGGAAATGGCAGAAACACTAGAGAATGACCTCCAATCCGTAGTGGAATGGGGACAAAAATGGTTGGTCACATTCAATGCTGCTAAGACTAAGCTTGTTTCCTTCAATAACTACAAGAAACCTTCTCTACCACCAATAGCAATGGCCAAGAACACATTACCTGAAAGTACTTCTTTTAAACTCCTCGGCCTAACGTTTACAGGGAATATGAACTGGAATAGATACATTGAGAGCATTGCCAAGGCTGCTGCAAGGAAGGTTGGCTCCCTCTACCGTGCTAGAAAACTACTTACGCCTGACAGTATCCTATACCTCTATAAGGCAACCATTCGCCCATGTATGGAGTACTGTTGTCACATCTGGGCTGGTGCATCTGCTTCTTGTCTCTCGCTCCTGGACAGGGTTCAAAAGAGAGTCGCCAACCTGATAGGTCCTGAACTGTCATCTAGGCTTCAGCCTCTGTCCCATCGACGAGATGTTGCATCCCTCTGCCTGTTCTACAAATACTTCAATGGTGAATGCTCTGATGAACTGCAAACACTTGTACCTCCTCGACGTAACTACCCCCGACAAACCCGACAAGCTACTAAGTCTCATTCCTTTACAGTAGAGATCCCTAAATGCAAGAAAGCCTTTTACTCCAATAGTTTCTTCCCCAGAACTGCGGGTCTTTGGAACTTCCTTCCGGGATTCTGTTTTCCCAACTGCAACGATATGCAGAAGTTCAAGTGTAATGTCAACAAACATCTTTCTACTCATCTCCCTTCATAATGACCCCGCTAATTAAGTCCCTGATAGTAGCCCCCTGCTTCAAAGTGGCACTGTGCCTTGTTTGGGGTGAAACTTGAATAAAAAAAAAAGAAGAAATAGCAACAATTAAAAAGGAAATGAAGTGTGATTTTACATCCGAAAATTGGAAGAGAAGCTGCATATACCTTTAATATATTTCCATTACGCCATATATATATATATATATATATATATATATATATATATATATATATGAGGGGCGTGCAATAAGTAATGCCCCTGACCCACTTCCCATAGAAGTAGAGTAACGAAACTTGGCACAGTTATTAGTCTTTCTCTACATAGGAACCACCCAGAGTTATGCATTTCTCCCATCGTTTGATGCAGCTCTGGAGCCCTTTTTTGTAGACCGCCCTAGTTTGGTCCTCCAACCACGACGTGACTTCAGAAATCAAGGCTGCATCATCTGGGAAACGCTTTCCTTTCAAAAACAACTTCATGGCTGGAAAGAGGTGAAAGTCAGAGGGTGCAAGGTCAGGAGTAGGAGGATGGGGAGGATTTCATACCCACACGCCCGTGCTTCTGATTTGACGGCATGCGAGTTGTGGACCGGAGCGTTGTCCTGCAGGAGGAGGGTACCTTTGCTAATCTTGCCCCGCCTCTTGATTTTGATAGCTTCCCTTAATTTCCTCAAAAGTGAAGCATAATAGGCTGCTGTAATTGTGGTACCCTTTGCCAGGAAATTTGTCATCACTACTCCGTCATGGCCCTATAAGACTGCACCCTTGCCTTCTTTGGAGGTGGTGAGTCCAAGTGCTTCCTGGATTATAGTGATGGACCCAGGTTTCATCATGTGTAATCAGTCTTTTGAAAAACTTTGACTCATCTTCTTGGCACATCTCCAAATTCATCCTCGAGCACTCGACGTATTCTCGCTTCTGGAATGGTGTGCGCAACCTGGGAATTCATCCGGCAGACACCTTATGCATATGGTCATGAATGATAGTTTCCACAGACCCTGTACTAATCTGGACATCTTGAGTTATTTGGCAAATAGTAATCTGCCGATCTTCCCAAATGGCAGCCTCAACTTGACGGACAGATGCCTCATTAATGGCAGAAAGGGGGGGAAGGGGGCGACCAGGTCTGGGAGCTGTTTCCACAGACTTTCGGCCATGTTTGAATTCACGATGCCAGCGTTTTACAAGGTCATATGATGGGGCATTATCACCATAAGTTTCATTCATTTCATCAAAAGTCTCCTGTAGTGTGTGTCCTTTCAAATGCAAAAACCTGATCACTATTAAACAGCCTCCATTTCACACCTGACTCAATTCAAACACCTGTAAAACAGAAACTACAATTAGTTCATAGCTGCAATTTGCCACATACCGCGTGGAGATATAAATCATTGCACATGCAAAATTTCAGCTAGATTAGACAACTGATAGTGGGTCAGGCGCATTTAAACCTCGTTTAGCTTTAATATATTTCCATTACGCCATATATATATATATATATATATATATATATATATATATATATATGTATATATATATATATAAGCGAGAGAGAGAGGGGAGAGAGGTAGAGGGGGAGAGAGAGGAAGACTAGCGTTACATACGTTTCTGTGGCATTTTTTTGACAGTGTTTGAAAAGGAATTTTGTTGCATATCGTTCTTCTAAAGTGTTCTGACGTCCAGATTGCATTCTTGAAATTCACAAGCTGTGACAATCAGCCTTCATTAGAGCGTATTTGAATTCTTGCTATAACTGCTCATTTGAACCTGGAATCATATAAATTGGTCAATCATCTCATAAGATGTATCGCAATAACATATTGAATTTTCAAAAGCCTGTACGAAAAAGTCGTGAAACTTATAAAAGACACGTCGTATTTCTTAGTTTATGCAAGTGCATACGCATATATATATATATATATATATATATATATATATATATATATATATATATATATAGTCTTTGAAGTTTTTAACCTTTAAAACTATACAAAAAATTACTTTTTATCATTCGTTACAAAACCATCTAGTCAGTAAGTCATTTAATCACCTGCAATCACTGCATCAACTCTCTCGAATTTACTATAATACCAATTTTTTTTTATTTTTCAAGGGATCATCAGTTGTTTACCATGAAACACTGTTTCGGGGATTTAATATATAAATATATATATAAAGCTGAACGTCTGTGTGTGTGTCTGGTCACGAATAGGTTCCTATATGGTTGACTATTATAGAAAACCGGTCACATATAATTATAGAAGATGTATCGAGACACAGGAATGGGTATGTTTGATCCGGCATAATGATGATTCATTAAAATTGTGGGGTCTGCGTACCAGCCTGGTCCACAAAGTATGGAAATAAAAAATTTAAAAATTTAAAAAAAAACGCTTACAAGTGTTTTTGATATAGATGTATATAACAATACTTTGATAAGTATGTTTTAACTTAAATAGGGATGGTATAATAAAATTGTGGGGTCTGCGTTCGCGCCTGGCCTCCATAGAATGGAAATAGGCACAAACTTTAATAAAGACTTTTCATATCTATCTGCGTAAGTATACTTTGATAATTATGTTTCAGTTTGAAGAAATATGGTATAATAAAATTATAGGGTGTTCGTTCGTGCCTGGCCTCCATAGAATGGAAATATGTCACAAAGTTTAACAAGGTTTTTTTTTTAATATAGATCTACAGAATATTGTGATAAGTGTTTCAGTGTGAACAGGTATGGTATAATAAATTATGGGGTGTATCTATTTTATTTTTACTTTCATCATATTTTGCTTTGGTTTTGATACCCCCAAATTCGAAGCTATCTCTTTACAACCCTTCCTTTTCATAACCTATTATACTTTCATAAATCAGAGTCCATTTTCTGTAGGCTGTTTTTGAGCCCAGTCAACGACGGGTGCTTTTGTTAGTATATATACGCGACCTTGCGTATCAGAGAAGATGCATTTTGAAAAATAAAACGGAGATTATTTCTTACTCTGATTTCACACAGAAATCGTCACCTCTGATGCTCCCTGGATTTCGATTGACAGTTATTCTCCTTAAAATTCCAGTACTCTCCGTTTCTTTTGAACAATGTCACAAATTATATAGCGTTCTCGTAAACCGCTTAGATATTATCCGGAAAAATAGAATGAAAATATAAAAATGGCAGCTTAATCTGATCTGCGATAAAATTAACTGTTTTCATCGGTTAGAATAAATCAAATTTCCAAAGTTTATATCGAACTTATATGACTAATAATTACTGAAATTAGCGAATTATAGCCTGGAAAAAATTCGAAAGATAAATGATTCTTGTATTTATTTTTTGCGGGTTGTTCAAAAGAAACTGGGATTGATGAAACTTTAAAGCGGGTTAGAGGATTAGTTGGCGAAAACTTAGTAAGACAACAACTATGGAAGGCAGTAATTACTAGAGATACAGTCACAAGATCCAGAATTCATATCCAGTCGCGGTTAACTATCTGAAGAAGGCCAGAGGATGATTTGGCCGTAAACAACAATTATGAAGATGAGGATAGCAGTTCGCAAAAAATGAATGCATCAATTATGAAGCCGCATCTCAAAGGAGTTAAAAAAATAAATCTAATATATAAGCAGCTGTCTGTTTGTCGGTATGTCTCCATATTTTCAAACTCTATTTTCTCCGAAACTAAAAGTCGCAGGGCGGCGATAGGTGCCTCAAATGATTCGATTTTTATGGGCCGTTCTTTTCTGGGTCTTTATCCGATAAAAATTGTTTTGAAAAGGTTAAAAAGGGTCAAAATTGAAAAAATCGTGAAACATTGTGTACATTCATCTTAGTTTATTGTTAATTTTGTATTTGCAATCGGTTTATGTGTGTGTCACGCTAATATAGTGGTAACGTCACCGACTTTGAATGCTACAGTTTCGATTCCAGCTGATGGCAGCTAAATACCTTTTATTCTACTTTTGAAAGTATGATTCTATAATAAAATATACGAAATCTGGGCAAATTAAAATATCATATTTAAGCGTATTTTACGCCCGGGAAAAGTCGGGCACTTCCCCTGCTAGTAATATGTAAATGATTCTTATAACGAAAATCCAAGTTTAGGCATATCGAACCATAAAAAATGATTTGTCGAATAGGGTTTATCCAAAGAGAAACAAAAAACAAGGTGTAAAGAATGATGATTGGATGTAAGAATATTGTAAAAGAAAAAAATGGGGGATAATAGAAAGATTCGCATGAATAAATAAGATGAACGCGTAACGAGAATTGTCGAGGCCAAAGTAAGCAAATTAAAAAAAAAGGAAAAAGAAAAGCTAACGAATTAACTCAATCTTTTTACGGTTCTTCCCCACGCTAGTTCAAACCGATTTCCATATAAGCCACATCTTAACGGGTCAACAGAGAATCTTCGTGTGCCGCTGTAGCCCGCACAGCTCGAAGATCCATTTCTGCTGTTGGACTTTGTGTCCGACTCTCCGCACCAAAAAATAAAATAATTTTTATTAAATTATATATTTTTTTTATTTATTATAGATCAATTCTATGAATTTTGTTTTCTCAGAAATTTTCAGTAGATTAGTTTGAATAAAAAATGAAGTGTACCCCAAAAGAAAAAGAAATAACAAAAATTAAAAGAAAAAAACAAAATGGTAAAACAAAATGGTGAAAAGAAATCATGGCAATCAAAATAATTGCAAGTACAATCCACATTCGCCGCTGATAATTTAAAATTGGATTTTTTTGTAAATTTGTCTCGATGTGAGAACCGAAAGACATGTTTCCAGACGACGCACTTATCTGAAACATTTAATTTGGTTAGGCTGAAAAGAAATGTCTGCCTTTTAAGGCGATAACGATAAATTCTGGAAAATATTTTTGAGAGATACATCAGTTTTATTCCTGTTTGTTTCATTTGCGATCCGTTTTTTTTTCAATTTGGCGGTAATATGTTCGAACGTTCTGTTCGAGTGTAAAAGTGATTTCCATAGTCGTGAACGTTTTCGACTTTCATGAGTCGTCTTCAGGCGAGTGATGAAGTAAAAAAAAATACGTTTAGTGAATTTATTGAAAAAGTCGATTAAAATCGTTTGAAACATGGATAAGAAAAAAATGCTGCATATGTATACAAATTTCCGTCCAATTACATGGATTTACGTTCTAGAATCGTTTTTATAGTTGATCAGTGTACATTCTAGCACCAAACTCAACTAAACAGATTCATTGTTTTTCTTAC
Organism: Euprymna scolopes; assembly: GCF_053919585.1. Lineage (NCBI taxonomy): Eukaryota > Metazoa > Mollusca > Cephalopoda > Sepiida > Sepiolidae > Euprymna > Euprymna scolopes. Next base: position 177,486,043 of record NC_136486.1, on the reverse strand, counting down.
TCCTTTATGGATTTTTTTTATCTTCGACCAATGAATTATAGTCTTTTTTAAACATTTAAAGATTGTTAATTTGAAGTTGACGCAATATAGACTTTAACATGGCCCAGAAAAAAAAAATGAGTAGCTTTTTTGTCACATTTGTGTTCTTTTAAAGGTTTATACATTTATTTTACCAATATGAGATGTAAGCTTGATATTTTTAATAGTTGCTTTCGAATTTGATAGGTTTATCGTTACAGTTAACAAATTCACTTTCGGAAAATAATTAATTTCAAGTTTATAATTCACTCTATAATAAAGAGTAGTATGTAAATACAGGGTATTTTAAAATAAGTTTCCCGACTTCTACGTATGGGCACTTTTATTGATAGTAGACACATGAAACTCTAGTCCACTTTGAAGTAATCACCTCCGGCTGCAATGCACTTGTTGTCCTCTTCCAACAACTTCTATGGACTCCCTTTTTGTGAGCTAATTATCATCATAAACTCTTTCATTTTCTCAATTGTCTCATAATGACAGCCTCTAAAGTTTTCCTTGAGCTTAGATATTAACTAAAAGTCACAGGGAGCAAGGTATGAACTCTGGGGAGAGTGAGTTGATGCCCATCTTGATCAAATAGTCTGTGACAAGGATAAAGTTGTGGACTGCACCCTTAAGACAAACTTTGTGCAAATCTTCACATCTTCAGTTCCTCACAAATAATTGTGTGTACAGTTCCCACACTGACATCAAACTGTGCACTTATTGTCTCTATAGATACACACAACGGTCCTTATCCATGAAATTCTTTATTTGGCCAATCAACTCTAGCTTTCTGACTTCCTAACTCCTCCCACACCTCTCATCACCCTTTACAGACTCCCTGCCTTCCTTGAATCTTTTATGTTACAGAAAAAACCCGTGCTCGATTCATGCAAGATTAATTAACAGCTCGATTCAGGCAAGATGGTTTAAAAGGATTCCACACATTTCTGTGGCATTTTTCCAAGTTTAAAACAGAATTTTGTCGCATATCATCCTTCTAAAGTGTCCTCACGTCCAGATTGTATTTTTGAAATGCACAAACTGTGACAATTACGTTCTGGTAGGTGCATTCCAATTCTTTCTGTAGCTGTTCATTTAATCATAAAAAATTAGTCAGTCATCTCATACGATGTACGAACACTAACATACTGAATTTTCAAGAGTCTACGATAATGTCTTGAAAATCAATGAAGGCATCGTATATATATATATATATATATATATATATATATATATATATATATATATATATATATATATTTATATATATATATATTTCTATCCTGTCAGGTAAATTTATCAAGTAAGATACATAAAGTTTCTATGGACGTTTTTCCTTGATGTTATCCGTTATGATAATGATTTATCTTCGAAGACTTAATTACTTGAACAATTCTATGAATATATTAGTAATATATCTCGACAAACAGAAAGTTTACATGGCAGATTCCTTATGTTAAGAATAAGTATGTTTGAAAACACTTCTTAAATATCGTATCAAGCTGGTCTAATTATTAATGTACTTGATTCACTGTCTTTAGGTTTTGATTTCGACCTCAGCTCGATTTTTTTATATAGAAGAAGTGAACTGTTTAGAAAAAAAAACATAATACTCGCATGTGCATGTCCCGGTTTCTTTCCGTTTTATGTTATTTCATTTTTAAAAAATAGAATTAATTGTAGTTTGATATTCTCATATACAGACTGGAGAGAAGTCTTCAATAATCACAGCAAAGACGGAAACCTTATCATATATTTGATAGCATTTTTTCTATCATGCATGTTTTAGTGAAGAGCAAGATTTCTCTTACCATCCGTTTTTGCCATTGAGCGGGTCAACTTAGTAACATATTTATAAAAAAATCATTTTAGCCGTCTCACATTGTAATCTGCGCCGCCCAATCATGAAAGCCTTACTCATTCGCATAAACAAACCGACCATCAACCAGGCTCAATATGAGGGGGAAGGAACGCTTAAATGATTTTAACAATTTTAAACAATTTAAACCGACTTTTCCAATAAATTCACCAAATGCAATTTTTTATTTATCACTCGCCTAAAGAAGACTTATGGAAGTCGAAAACGTTCGCTACTATGGCAAATTTCTTTTTACGTTCGAACAAAACGTTTGAACATTGACCCGCTAAATGAAAAAAATAGATCGCAATGAAAAACAAGCAGAAATCATCCCCAGTGTTCACTGAAACATAGGAATTTTATAACATTATTAAGTCTAAAAGGGTTACAGAAATGAAAGTAAAAGAAAAAAACTTTTTAGGTCATGACATTTCGACATAAATGCTTCTCGTAAAAAAAGGAGACAAAGCTGGCATTGCACAATGTAAAAACAAAATACAAGATCGACTTAAAAATCATTCAGATTACACTGCGTGTCAAATTATTAACGAGATAACATTTTTTTTACCAGTTTCAGAAATGTACCGGAAGTTTTGTATCAAAAGCTTCATAAACGCTGGCAATGTTGAGCTGCGCGTACTGTGAAATTTTCGTAATGTTCCGCGCAAAGTAAACAACTTGCCATCGTAATTGCTGAATCCACGGTATTATAAGTGTGTCAAATTATTAACAAGGCAGTTTGTTCCGTCAATAAAATGGGTTGTAAAGGTGGTTTGAGTAGTTCTGAAAAGAGCCCTATTACAGAACTGCTAGCAAAAGGTAAAACTACCCTCGAAGTATCGAAAATGATAGGAAGTTACAATCAAATTATGAAGAACTTTGTCAAGAACCCTACAAATGTACGTAAGAGAGCTGATAAAGGTAAATCTAGAGTTGTTTCACACCGTTCTCTACTCCAAATTAAACGTGTAGTTGTTAAGAATCCTGGGCAGACAAATCGAGAAGTCTTTGACCAACCAGGATTGAAGAATATCTCCAAAAGTACTCGATGTCGCCTTCTGAAAGAAGTGGCAAATTATGTCAAGCCTGTAAAAAAGCCTCCATTAAAGCAACATAACATACAAAATCGATTGAAATGGACAGAGGACAACATGAAAACGGATTTTCCCAAAGTTTTGCTCACGAATGAAGTTCGTGTCACTCATGATGGCCCTAATGGCTGGAGCAAGGGATGGGTCCTAGATGAACGACATCGTCATCAGCGTTTAAGGCGCCAACAAAGTAGTGATGGGATAATGATTTGGGCTGGGATTATCGGAGTTACTTTAGTTGGCACATGAAGAGTGCCAGAAGATGTAAAAATGACATCAAATGCTTACATAGCTTTTCTGAAGGAGCACTTTGAACCATGGCTGAAGAAGCAAAGGTTGACGTCCAGAAGAACTATTATTTTTATGTAGGATAATGCTCGCTCGCGTGCAGCAGACAAAAGCAAAGAGTATTTGCAACAGCTGTGGTTCTCTGGGTTACGGAAGATAGAATGGCCTGCGAATTCACCAGATTTGAATCCAATTGAGAACCTTTGGAGTATCATGAAGCGACGCCTCTATGCAAGTGGACGCCAATTTAAGAACACAGATGAGTTGTGTAATGCTCTCCAAGAGGGATCGCGAGGGATAACTGTTGACGAAATCACAAATTTAACTAATTCTATGGACCAACGTCTTTAACAAGTCATTCATAAAAAAGGATTACATATCTTCTACTAATTATGTCAACGTAGAAATTGCTATGTAGTTATTGTGTTCTAAGCATTTTCTTAGTTCATTTAATCACACTGAAATCAACAGATATTCCTATCTTCTGTCATAGTTTCGCTAATACTGCTTTAAATCCATTTATTTTCTGACTGGACTAGCTGAATAGATTGTAAGCACTTCCTCGAAGTTTCATGGATCTTTATTCACTCGTTCTTAAATATTTAAAAAAAATGTAAACTCGTTAATAATTTGATACGCAGTGTAGAAATGAAAAAAAAAAACGTCAGGATTGCCAACAAAAAAAATAGGGGGGAATAAATGATGGGGATAAATGAGAGAAGAGCCATAAAAAGACAAGAAAAGTAAAAGAATATGTGACGAATATATTAAAAATAATAAAGTAATAAGAAAATTTGTTAAAATTATAGAAATTGAAAAAATTCTAAATATGTTTTCTAATTGTAAAAAACAATAAAAATTCATTTTATAACAGCTTAATAGACGTCTAATTTTCTTTTATGTTTCTTGCTGTTTTAGTGTTTTCTCTGCTGAGTTCATGCATCATTACAATCGGATGTAACTGCGGCGTTACGTAAATTACAACAGTGCGTAAATGTAACGGTACATTTGTGTAAAGTTACGTAACTGCAACACAATCTTATTATGCCGTACGAAAATGCAATCTTCCGTAAATGCAATGCTACGTAAATGTAGTGTTACGTAATTATAATGTTACGTAATCGCAATGTTACATAGCCACAATGTTACGTAATCACGATGTTACGTAATCTCAATGTTACGTACTTGCAATTTTACAAATGAATCTACAAATGAAAATCCGGTTTACATCTATAAATGTAACAAAAACCATGTGCCAACATAGTAATTTTTAATATATATATATATATATATATATATATATATATATATATAACTTGAGAGTCACCATTTCTCAACGCGCGAAGGCCACTCGAGGAAAGATAAGGGTTAATGAATGAATGAATGTAAGGTGGTTGTGTAGTAATCGTTAATGGTGTAAATTGGGTTGAATTTTATTATCTATGGGGACGGCTCAACAAGGACTTGTTTACATTTGATTTGAAGGCTATCATGTTGTATTTAACCGGGAGGCAGGCCAGCGGAACAGTTTTCCATGGAGAAATGTGTTCATGAAATCTGCACTTAAATTTAGGCACATATAGAGAATGAGGGAAATCGTAAATAGTGGTTGTACCTAGTCGAGTTTTTCGTGAAAGTTTGGCAAGAAGGGACAATAGATTGGAGTTTGCAAGTTTCCTTGTATTGTTAATTTTTCACTTCAATACGACTAATGTTCTAATGGTCCGAGAAAAGAAGCCAGACGGCACGTTCTCTGAAATTCAAGACTGAGAACTACCAATAGTAGAGACGAAGAAATATAAATGGCGTATCGCCAGTTGGCGAAATATCGTGGATTATTCATTCATTAGAAGAAATACTCATTTCCCATAGTTTGCTTTCACGTAAGAACAATGTTGGACTCAAGGACAGTTTTTTTCAGGTCGATAATCCAGGTCCATAAAGGGGACACTCGTTATTAGGAAATAAGAAACTTATATAGTCGCATCGGCACTACTTACAAATGTATCCACTTAAAAGGTCCGGCGATGAATCACCAATCCGAAAAGATAAAATAATTTCCTAGAGAATGTGTTGAATGAACAGATACTCCATTTTGATCTTATTCAAATCGTCGGAAAATGTGTGAAGCACTTGCCTGTGTCCATCAATGAAAATATTATGACGATAAAAGCAACCGTTAGATTTCAATATAAAACTTTACTAAACAATGCTTTTACTAATGCACTATTATCAAGAGCGCAATCCACTCGAGGATAAAAGTACATGAGATCGGTTGTTGTTATGCTGATGAAGAATATTATAAGATAATTAATTTCATGAACAAAGTTGTATTATTTATAGAGACAGTTTATTGATATTGGATTTGAAGACGAGCATGTTGCAGTGGAGAGAAAGCATACCAGCAATAACGAGTGCCACAAATGGAAATAAAATCTTTATAGACTTTCCGCCTGATATTAGATGTTGATGGAAGAGAGAAATGCGGTAGAAAACGAGTTCTGGCTGTGAATGTCTTACAAAGAGGGACAAAATATCGGAACATAGTCGAGTCGATATAGAAAAAAAAAAACACTGGCAGCGTATCTGTTACAATTAAAGTAAACCTTTTTTAAATATGCAAACGCATCTCTAATAAGGTGTTTTCACGTCTGTCACGCCTGAAGTTTTAAAATCGCATTGTCATTGCTTAACGTGCACATTGAATGGACGCAACTTTATAATATCCGTCCTTCTATTCAATAACATAGCTTTATAATTTTCCATTAGTTTTAATGTAAGGTTCTTTCTTTTGAAGTGCTCGACTGAGCTTCAATCTATAGTCCTCCCTGCAAAACATTCACGATAAACACTTGTCTAGTTACAACCACTGTAAAAAATTTCCCCCACTTTTTATGTTACATGATAAGGGCTGTCCCCTTTTCATGTAAGTATAAAAACAGAGAGATTACTTAAAATGAAAATAAAATGAGAGAAAGCAGAAATCGAACCTTGGATATAAGTTTTAAAGAACAATAGGTTTAAATGGAATGTCCAGTAAATTGTTAATTCTGATGAAATAAATAATAAATAAACTATTCAATTGTTAGAAAGAATGTGGATAATAAAATATGGGTTAAATAAATTAGATATTTAGGTTGAATTCCTTTGTGAAAACAACAAAGAAAAATAGGTTATTGGAAAATCAGAATCTTCGGAAACGTGCAAGTCGCGCATGTTGATGGCATGTGAATTGTGCTCACGTGGCCGGACATGCATGGATTTCTCAATATAGGAAGTGAGAGTTAGTTAGTTAGTTAGTTAGTTAGTTAGTGAGAAACTCAGAGGGAGTTTGAGAACGACAGACGATAGTCTGGAGTTTGGAATTCGAACGTCTAGGAAGCGAGACGGTCACTTTGAAACTTAATATGTGAAGCTTTGAATTCTTGGACGCAAAGCCCCAACCGGTCAGGGAAGAATAAATGTTCAATATGTTTTATTAACTGCCGTCTCCTGTGTCCATCATTACATGAAAAAGGTATTGTCTATTTATGTGTACAAACTATTTGAAATTCATCATCTAAAAAATATATGTGTTAGAAAGTAAATATGTCTATTTATGTTATACAAACACTCCCGTTCATACAAACTGTCAAAGCATAAATGCCAACCTGTCAATCCATCGGCATAAATGCAAACCTCTCAATTATCGGTCTGTCTATCTAGATATGAAAACACTTTCTCAAAATGTATTTATATGCAATCTCACTCAATTATAAACTCTCTCTCTATTTATATATATTTAACTAATGTGTTAATGTTTCTATACCCCCCATCTCTTCTCACAACATGATCACACACATGAACCTCAAAGATCTCTTAGTTCCAGGAACAGTCTTAAGCCGCTTATCTTTACAAACAAGAACACTGAATAAGAACTCACGTAACATACGCGCACAAGTGGTACCTTCGTCTAATAATAATAATAATAACTATATAACATTTATTTGTGTCTAAATCTAAATGAAAATTCCATGAACAGTTTCTTTCCTAGAACTTCCTGCCTAGAGAACTCTGTACTGCTGGCATGCTTTCCAGCCGACTACAACATGATCGTCTTCAAGTTCATTGTAAACAAGTTCTCGTTGAGCCGGCTACTTAATTTTACTCTATTTTCACTACTAAAGATCATTAAGTTGTTGTCTGACTGACAACCTTTCACACATTAACTTTTATCTTTGAGTGGATTTAAGGCATTCATACGTAGTGACTCTATCGTTAAAAAGTTATTTTTGTTAATTAAAAACTAGTATATACTTCTGATCCATCGCCGGATGATATAACACAAGGTCGAATAGTCAAAATTAAAAAGTTAGTACCTAAGAGTGTATCAGAACGCGTGTGAAAATCATCATCAGACACAGTTAAAGTACGTATGCAAATTAGCAGGTGTGCACGCGCTTGCGTCACAAGAAAAAAGAAAAAATAACAACACGTGGTCGGAAAAGAAGAAAATCCACCGAACAAGATCGACGTGTAAAGTTGAAGGCGAGAAATGGCTTGTTATGGCCAGCGTGAGGCACGGATAAAAATGCGAGATGAACGTGTGGCCCCATAATGGCGGCGCGAGACTTTAAGCTTGTGTCGAAGTGCTAGCATTTTGTTAATCTCTTGGCAGACGAAATAAATAGTAAAAAAAAGCAAGAAGCTGGTATTGTTTGGAAAGTAACGGAAATAAATGCCTTTTGCTAAAACAGAAAAAAAGAGTCGGATTTATTTATTTTTGTGTGTTTGTTCCTTTGCGACGGTACCGGACAGTGTGGGGGTCCGAGAGAGGTTTGAATTGTTACAAAACCCGGTTCGAGCGTAAAGATCATGTTACAAGAGGAATAGCACTGTGACCCACAAAAATGCCTGAGCAACGCCCGCGACATTCTTAGTAGAGGCACTTCAGGCGATTAGAAATAAACCACTTCTCAAAGAAAGAAAATAAAAACTGAGAGGGTGGACCTTTGAAAACTCTACAGAACCATACATGCTGACAGAAAAAAACACCTTAAATAGATCGCACTGTTGGGGTGATTGCCGAAGACGTATCCTCGACCTTAAGTGTCCATCCTTTTCTCGAAAAATACAGTTTTAGTAGAGACTAAAACTGTATTTCTTTTTAATCATCACCCGTTCGTCTTTATTTGAGACAAACCCAACTTCAATCTGAATTGTGTTCCAATCGTCTTTGCCTTTTATTGACATCTAGACACGCTTCATGTTTCATCTTTGTAAAGCTCGCCTCTGTTTTGATACGTTTTTGAACACGCCTCGTATCACTTTCGTATTGATTGCTTTGGGACATGCGGTTCTCGAGAAGGAAGGCAGTGACCGAGTTGTATGAAAACGGATTTAAATGTCACGACGAACAAAACTAACATCGTCCGCTAGAGTTAGTAAGTAAGGAGAATGCCGTTGCACAACGCCTACGCACAATCAAATAAGTAAATGCGTACGTGATTTCATGAATAACAAGTAGCACTTACCAGCGTTGTCCGGGTCAATACAAATTCCGTTTCGCTTTTTTTTTTTCGGGGGAGGTGTTATAAGAAAACTTATTGAACATTTATGATTAAAATTGTTTGTAAGGGGGGTGCTAATGTAACAGACAGCTAAGTGTCCAAAAAGCTCTGCTCACGTATTGAGCTTTGTTGAAGGTAATACTGCATATCATGCCACATCGCTTTATAATATCGCACACACACACACACACACACACACACACACGCACACACACATGTATATGTAGTATGTCGGACACTGTCGGAGTAAATACTAAAAATAAACGTTATGTAGACAAATAATAATAATAATAATAATAATAATAATAATAATAATAATAATAATAACTCCCAGAATACGAAAATATCTACGGTGCCAGTAACTTTTGTATTTTCCTTTCCGAAAAAAAAACCAACATGCCTGAGGACTGGCGAAGGGCATTCCAGCAGAAACGTTGCAGAAATACCAGTTAAGATGAGAACAATAGTTTGACACATGCAAGTTATATAAACAGCTCCAATCTAATATATATATATATATATATATATATATATATATATATATATATATATATATATATATATATATATATATAATTTTTACGCCCCGGGCAAAGCCGGGCGACCCCGCTCGCAAGTCTAATACATAAAAGGCTATATTTTTGTCTATCTGTCTATCTATTTTCAAACTCTATCTATCCGAAACTAAAAAAATCGCAGAGCGGCGATAGGAGACACAAATGACTGGGGTTTTACGGGCCGTTCTTTTTATGGGTCTTTAGCCGGTTTAAATAGTTTTTAAGGGGTCAAAAATGGGTTAAAATTGAAATAATCGTCATAAATTTTGTACATTTGCCTTAGTTTTTTAATGTTTAATTTTTAATCGATTCATATATGTGTCGCGTTGATACAGTGGTAACGTCACCCGCTTTGAATGCTGTAGGTTCAGTTTCGATTCTAGCTGATGGCACCCAAATACTTCTTTTTTACTTTTGAAATCACAACTCTATAATAATATATACAAAATCTCGATGAATTAAAATATCATATAGTATATATATTATTAAAATGAATTAATCCTAATCTTATAAATACAACACTGGTAAATTAAAAAATGTATCCATTTTGAATTTGAAAACAGAGACGAATCTCACAGGTAAGGAAGACATTTTTTTTATAACATGAATAGGTTAATCAAATTAATCATGAGTGGGTAACTAGATCTAATATCTGGAACATTTTTTTTTTGTTCTTGTGGTTAAGGGATGTGGTATTTGATCAACACTGCTGGGGAACCATGATTTAATATATTGTTTTGTTTTTTAAATCCCCGAAACAGTGTGTTGCACCGACGTAATACTTTACTTTTTGTACGTGAATTCTAGTCAAATCTATTTTTCGAAAAATTGTTGAAAAATACCAGTAGCTGTCGATAACTATAAAAATCAATTGTCTCTGCTAAATAAACGAACCGAGAAAAAGAGGGTTTTCTTTGGTTTCCTACGGGTGATCGAATGCGGAATGTGGTTACTCTATTGATCGCAGTAAAAACAAATCTTCCTGCTTCTTGGAATATTATGTAATAATCAAAGCCGTGGTAACCAAGTTATTTTTTTCATATACGTTACCATATTGTGCTTGTTTTCTTCGAAGAGTGTATACTATTACATGCCGTTGTATTTGTTACTTGAGTATTTCTTTGTTACCTATAAAAATCGAATCTCTCATTTGGACATTGATATCAAATCTGTTTAATAGTATATCGTTTTAGTCATGCCGATACTGTTTTGAAATACAAGAGCCGTAAATGGCATCAAATATTCCGTTCCATCAAACAATACTTTATTCATGAAAAAAAAAAACTTTATTCACGAAAAAAAAAAAAAACATTTATGTGTCACCTTGAAGTTGAGAAGACAAACAAATTATATAAACAACATTGAAATATTTTGTTTATTTAAAACAGATTTCCGTGTACGAATTTCTTCTGCATCTCTCACTTTTAAACGTTATTTTTAAAAAAATTTTCACAATTAACAGTTCACGTGGTCATTCCATATTATTGGCCAACAAGAAGCTTTCACACGGTTCATCAAAGATCTCTCCTTGAAAACAGCCCGTGGGGTTCCCTGGAAGCTGAGTGACAAAAGGTCTCCCCAGATTTACAGTACTCACCACCTCTTTCGATAACATTTGCAAATAATTTTGCATCATCGCAACAGCTGCTTGCCATTGATTTCTCGTTGGCAGTGGCCGTTGGTCTTCACTGGAATTGTAGTGGCAATAAGCTTCCCCAAATGTTCTTGGTTCCATGTAATGTTTCATGTTTTGCCTTTTCAGCAGTTTGTCTGGCCCGCCCTTGTTGCTCCTCTATGTTAGTTTCCACATTCAAGGGTTTTCCTTAATATTTCAGCTGTTTTCATGATTGTTGTTCGTTGTATTTTTCCAGTTATTCCATTGATTCCAATTTCTCCTATTCTCTATTCAAAGTTTTTCGGTATTGTTCCTAGTGCTCCTACTATTATATGTATTATTTTGATTTTCTTCATCTTCCATATCTCTTCCAGCTTTCTGCCTCGTTTGTACTTTTCTTTGATCAGCTTGAACAGCAAAGTCTCCGATTTTACAAGACTTTTCTTTCTTGTTAATTATTACGACATCCGGTCTTCTTGCTTGGATGCGTTTATCAGTTTGTATGTCAATGTCCCATAGGACTTTGTGATTCTCGTTTTCAAGTACTGTTGCTGGCTTATGTTTGTACCACTTGTCTGTACGCTACAGATGCAGTTTTTTGCATAATTCCCAGTGTACTGCCCTTCGCACTTGGTCTTGTCTGTTCTTGTATTCCTTTTGGACCAGTTTGCTGCATTTACTTATTATATGGTTTATCGTCTGGTCTCTTTGTCCACAGAGTCTGCATTTGCTGTTTTCTTGTGTTTTGTCGATCGTTGCTTTGATGTAGTTGATTTGTATCGAGTTTTCTTGTGCTGCAGTTATTAGGAATTCAGTTTCTCGGCTTGTGTGTCCTTTTCACATCCATGTCCAAGCGTTTTCGTTATTTTCATCTTTTTTCATCCTTATTAATCTTTCGTGTGGTTGTTTCTCTTCCCACTTTTCTTTTCTTGTTTTAACCTTTATCTCTCTGTTTTCTGTTTTATTGATTTTTTTTCAGTGTCTCTTGCTGCTCTGATTATTCTTTCATTGTTTTGCATTATGTATTTATGTACACATGTCTTTTATTAGATTCCGTCTATATAATTTGGTTTCGAGGAGTTTTTTGTTCTTCTGAGGCATTCTTTCCCAATTCTCTCTTTCATTCTTTATTATTATTATTATTATTATTATTATTATTATTATTATTATTATTATTATTATTATCACCATTATTATTATTATTATTATTATTATTATTATTATTATCATTATTATTATCATTATTATTATTATTTTTTATTATTATTATCATTATTATTATCATTATTATTATCATTATTATTATTATCATTATTATTATCATCATCATCATTATTATCATTATTATTATTATCATTATCATCTTTATTATTATTATTATTATCATTATTATTATCATTATTATTATTATCATTAATATTATTATTATTATCATTATAATTATTATTATCATTATTATTATTATCATTATCATTATTATTATTATCATTATTATTATTATTATATTTTTACACAGAAGGCACCACAAAAACTTGTTTACGTAGGACTTGAAAATGACTATGTTGTAATCAGCTGAAAAGCACGATCGTGGTATAGAGTTCTACAGGCAGGCAGTTCTAGGATTATTATTATTTACTCACTAGAAAACTCCTATCCTTACATCATCAACGCTCTGATCCCCATCTGGCATCAATTGGGATGGATGGCTCTCGTCTGGGAGAGGCCCTGTGTTTTGAAAAGCTTCTGGGTTTGACCTTTACTCCTGATCTGAAATGAAACACATATATCAAGTCTGTTGCCAAGGTCGCTGGAAAGATGGTGGGATCCTTCTACCGCCCCAGAAGATATCTCACTACTGATGCAATTCTCTATCTATATAAAAGCCAAGTACGTCCAAGGATGGAATACTGCTGCCATATCTTGGCAGGAGCTGCTAAAAAACAGCCTATCCTGCCTTGACAGAGTACAAAATAGACTTCGTGGCTTAATGGGGGATGCCCTTTTCTCTACCCTGCAACCTCACTCCCACAGAAGAGACGTTGCGAGCCTATCCTTGTTTTATTGTTATTTCCGTGGCAGGTGCTCGTCTGAACTCCAATCTCTGGTCCCCTCTCGCCAATCTTTCACGAAAAACACCCGTCTAGCTAAATCCACTGTGAAAATTTTTCCCCACTCTTTATCTGTGCCTAAATCAAAACATGGATTCCATGAACAAAGCTTCTTTCTTAGAACTGCACGCCTGTGGAACTCTGTTCCGTCTGCCTGCTTCCCACCTGATTACAACTTGGATGTCTTCAAGTCCAACGTTAACAAATTCTTAATGAACCGCCCCCTTAAGTAAACACTTTATCAAATCTTCACACTAACGTAATGTACTTGCAATAACCCTTATACCCGAGTGGCTTCCGGGCCTTGATAAGTGGTGACCATTGTGTAAAAGAAAAAAATAGTCACACAGGACATCATAAAAGATTTCTTTTTGAGAACTTGTGGTGTCCTCTGGAGTTTTAGGGACAACACGTCTTCACAGATCTCCAGCACTTTGCCTCCTATTCGATAACATTTGCAGATGAATTTGCGTTATCCCAACAGCTGCTTACCATTGATTTCTCATTGGCAGCAATCATTGGTCTTCACTAGAATTTGGATAGCAATAAGCATCCTCAAGTTTCCAGCCATCTTTGCACGCATTCTACGGAAGTCTTGTTCGTGTTTTCTCTCCTCAGTCTAAGTATACTCAACATTTGGATGTTTTTAGTTGGATTTTTTCCTTGAACACCGGGTCAATTCCTTTGACTTTAGGCATTCAAGCTATACCTTAACACTTTCGCCGTTACTAACGGGCAAGCGTTTTCTAAAATTGGAAGAAATGTCTCGTCACTCTGATTAAGCCATGCATGGTGGCTTTTTGTGATGATGCTAAGCGTTCTTGTTACAATGGGAATCACTTTGGTTTCTTTATATTTCGATAGTTAAACTAATTTCCATTTCAAATCTTGATATTTCTTTAGTTTTTCATGTTCTTGCTCTTACACTCTGGACAATCCTCTTGACTTTGTTTTATTGTTTGCAAATATTCAAGAACTTTTTGTTTGCATATGTACCAAAGAAGTTTGACATTGTCGTTTTTTGTATAACTTCTGGTTCATACTCATACCACTTTTATTGCTTTATCATATGTCTTGACAGTTTGCTTAATACACTTTGCACTTAATCATTCACCAATACGTCGCTTTACATTGTTTTTTCATCATTTCCAAATAAATTAAATTTACTTTCATCACTAAAAATATTTTACCCAATTTTCATATGTCTAAATTAAATACCCGTTTGCAAACTCTAATCTCTTCTTATTCTTCGAACTAACAAATGGTTTCTTCCCGTGGGTTCGAGTAAACAGCCGTCTTGCAGTCGTCTAGAAACATTAACGCATGAGGTACTATCCATAACCCTTTTAATTTCTGTGCAAAACTTAAAACGGTCCATTAATGACATACGCTGTATTATTCGATCTTTTCTTTCAAAGTTTTGTGGTGGCTACCGGTTTTAAAAGCACTAACTATTTGGCCAGTGTCATTGTAGGATTTAACAACCCTGCCTACAACACTCTTGGAACGTTTCACTTTCTCTTAAATCTCTCTAATGGTGCGTTTTTCCTTGTGTAGCTTCACAATAGCTTGTCTCACAGAGTAATCAAGTTTTTGGCGTTTCGCCATGGTGCCGGCTAATGTAATGTTTACAAATGACTAAGTATTCTTTAGAGAAAAAACAAATGAATATAGCATACTGTTTACATAGTTTTTCTCAATTTTGTCCTTTACTTTTGGACGTTTGTATTTTGAAAATAAATAATTGTTATAATTCTTTTTCTATCCTTTGCAAATGATTCAAATTTTGTTATTATGGATGATAACGACTACCAGTTGTCAAAATTTCAGCTTCTAACAGTTGTTATTTCTAACAAATATTAGGTTTTTAAATTTTGTCCCTTAGTTTTTGACGCTACTGTATATATATTAATTTCATTTTATTTGTTTTTGTTTTTGCGATACGTTTTTTTGAATGAATACTATTATTCATGCGAAAGTGCATTTTTATCTAAATGCGAGTTCAGAACAATTTTTCCTTGGAGCAATTTGGTACCCCAAAATGGGGAGCGGCATATATATTATTTTTAAAATATAATTATCCACTGACACGTGTTTCGTCATCTACCACTTATCAGAGTGGCTGAATATATATATACACACATACACACACACACACATATATATATATATATATATATATATATATATATATATATATATATGTATATGTGTGTGTGCGTGTGTGTACGCATATGTGTGTATCTGTGTAATATAATGAAATTTGAAATTACAACTATATATTGGGTACTATGTAATAATAAGTAGAGAAATTGTATGAAATATATTATCATCATCACCAGCTGTCGTTTAAAAATGTTGGTGGTCATAAGTCTCTATGCGGGCGGCTATCTATAACCCGAAACAGTTCAACTTTTGACAATAATCTCGTCAAATTGATAAAGTTGTCCATCAAAGTGCGTTTTGATCGACCTTGCTTTTTCGATCCTGGCATTCTAACAGTCAGTGCCAGATGTTCTATCCTTTTATGAAGTTAGATATGTAAGAAGAATATCATTTGTCTTTTCATGATAGTTTGCATCCACATTTCTTTACTACATCCACATTTAGTCCATATTTCCTTGTTAGAAATGTGATCTTTCCAAACGGCCCCTAACATTTGTCTTACAAACCAAATTTCTGCACTATTAATGCGTTTTTGCATTTTGGACAAGACAGACCCAACATACGCCTTTAAAATGCGGTGTCTAATCTTGAGTGTCATGGTATTGGAGCAGAATATTGAGTTTAATTTGAGAAATGATTGTTTCCTCTGAGCTATATTCGATTGTTTACTCTGAGCTATATTCGATTGTTTACTCTGAGCTATATTCGATTGTTTACTCTGAGCTATATTCGGTTGTTTACTCTGAGCTATATTCGGTTGTTTACTCTGAGCTATATTCGGTTGTTTACTCTGAGCTATATTCGATTGTTTACTCTGAGCTATATTCGATTGTTTACTCTGAGCTATATTCGGTTGTTTACTCTGAGCTATATTCGGTTGTTTACTCTGAGCTATATTCGATTGTTTACTCTGAGCTATATTCGATTGTTTACTCTGAGCTATATTCGGTTGTTTACTCTGAGCTATATTCGGTTGTTTACTCTGAGCTATATTCGATTGTTTACTCTGAGCTATATTCGATTGTTTACTCTGAGCTATATTCGGTTGTTTACTCTGAGCTATATTCGGTTGTTTACTCTGAGCTATATTCGATTGTTTACTCTGAGCTATATTCGGTTGTTTACTCTGAGCTATATTCGATTGTTTACTCTGAGGTATATTCGGTTGTTTACTCTGAGCTATATTCGATTGTTTACTCTAAGCTATATTCGGTTGTTTACTCTGAGCTATATTCGGTTGTTTACTCTGAGCTATATTCGGTTGTTTACTCTGAGCTATAATCGATTGTTTACTCTGAGCTATATTCGGTTGTTTACTCTGAGCTATATTCGATTGTTTACTCTGAGGTATATTCGGTTGTTTACTCTGAGCTATATTCGATTGTTTACTCTGAGCTATATTCGGTTGTTTACTCTGACATTTATTCGATTGTTTACTCTGAGCTATATTCGGTTGTTTACTCTGAGCTATATTCGATTGTTTACTCTGAGCTATATTCGATTGTTTACTCTGAGCTATATTCGGTTGTTTACTCTGAGCTATATTCGGTTGTTTACTCTGAGCTATATTCGATTGTTTACTCTGAGCTATATTCGGTTGTTTACTCTGAGCTATATTCGATTGTTTACTCTGAGGTATATTCGGTTGTTTACTCTGAGCTATATTCGATTGTTTACTCTAAGCTATATTCGGTTGTTTACTCTGAGCTATATTCGGTTGTTTACTCTGAGCTATATTCGGTTGTTTACTCTGAGCTATATTCGGTTGTTTACTCTGAGCTATATTCGATTGTTTACTCTGAGGTATATTCGGTTTTTTACTCTGAGCTATATTCGATTGTTTACTCTAAGCTATATTCGGTTGTTTACTCTGAGCTATATTCGGTTGTTTACTCTGAGGTATATTCGGTTGTTTACTGTGAGCTATATTCGGTTGTTTACTCTGAGCTATAATCGATTGTTTACTCTGAGCTATATTCGGTTGTTTACTCTGAGCTGTATTCGATTGTTTACTCTGAGGTATATTCGGTTGTTTACTGTGAGCTGTATTCGGTTGTTTACTCTGAGCTATATTCGGTTGTTTACTCTGAGCTGTATTCGATTGTTTACTCTGAGCTATATTCGGTTGTTTACTCTGAGCTGTTCGGTTGTTTACTCTGAGCTATATTCGGTTGTTTACTCTGAGCTATATTCGGTTGTTTACTCTGAGCTATATTCGGTTGTTTACTCTGACATTTATTCGATTGTTTACTCTAAGCTATATTCGGTCACGCCACGATCATCCTGTTGATGTAATCGATGATCCATATATTATATGCATTTTATTATATGTTATATAATGAACATATTTTACTATACACTTGCATAGCCGCCTGGAGTTAGCTCAACATAAAACACATTTGAATATGATATTTAAATTTATGGATACTTTCTATTTGTTATTATAATGCCGATTCTCTATTTATTATTATATTGTACCCAATATAGCAGTTATTTCAAAAGTGATCAAAAATGACTTGGATGCTATCAGCTAGAATCGAAACCAAAACATCTAGCGCCCCAGCATTAGTTACAGTCGTTTGAGCTACCGTAAGACGGGCCAGAAACAGTTAAATATGAATTGACTTTAACGTATAAATGTATATTTGCGCATGCGCACAAAAGTACTTTAAGTCCTCTTAAGCTTTCCAAATTCCAATTTATTTTCAATGTGTCTACCAACTAAAACCCCATAAAACAACGGTCCACAAAAACTGTTATCATTTGACCCGCACTCATACTCGGAAAAGATGCAATGTGAAAAAATGAAGACAAACAGAGATAGTGAGTTTTATAAATTAGATTATACATGTAATATATTTCATATATCACGAAATATCTTTTTATCTAAAATATATATTATATACTAGACTACCCATGACCCGTTGGGTCAGTATATATTAACTATGGAATTAACACTTGTGACGTAAAGAAAATACTTTTTTTTGTGACATAACAGAAACATTTCTATGAAAGTATATTAAAATGAAAAAAAGAATATAGATAAATTTCTATGAGTCATTCTGTTTAGAGTAGTAGTAGGGAAAATACATGTCAACCAGTAGTAGTAATAGTAGGATCAGGAAGAGTAGTAGTAGTAGTAGTAGTAGTAGTAAGAGGAGGAAGAGAAGGCGTAGTAGTAGTTGTAAAGAGGAGAAGTAATAGAAGTAGCAAGAAGTAAAGGCATAGTAGTAGTAGTAGTAGTAGGAGGATAGTGCGCAAGCAAACAAGCAAACAACCAAGAACGACAGTTTTAGTATTATATAGATAACCCATATATATGTTATGTATTTATATCTATCTATCTATCTCTATATATATACATATATATATATGCGTACATATGGTTGTCATATAGATATGTACGCATATATATCTATATATGTATGCACACATGAATTTATATGTAGGCTTTACTAACTTCAACTGTGGTTAAATACTTATTAATATTATTATTCTTATTAAAATTGTTATACATTTATTTATTTATAATAATAATAATAATAATAATAATAATAATAATAATAATAATAAGCAATATTATAACTATCACCTTTGTTTTTACTACATGACTACATTTATTTATTATCATTTTTGTGTAAACTATTATTATTGTTATTGTTATTATTATTATTATTATTATTATTATTATTATTATTATTATTATGTCTATTAATAATATCATTTTACCGTTCAACGCATTTGTTTTAGTTCTTAAACATTTATTATATATATTGAAATCAATTGCGACGTTTTTTTTTACCTGTTGCAAGCAATAAACGCTAATGCGTTGCAAATTTAAAAAATAAAAAATTAAAAAAATAAAAAGTACAATATTTTCTCCCACAAACGTAAAAATAATTCACGTGAAATCTTTCGAAAACTGTTGCATGAATGAACGCGGCCCAAAATATTTTGTTTTAGCTTTTTTCAACGTCTTTCATTTTTATTTCGCTACTTTATTGTAAACAAGAGTCGAGGACCGCTTGAAATACAACATGATAATAATAATAATAATAATAATAATAATAATAATAATAATAATAATAATACATATAAAAAACCACAACATCGCTTTCATGCTTCAAAAAAGCCAATAATAATACAATAATAAATATAAAAAGAACGACACCATAACCTTGAAATGTATTTATGCATTATATATCACATCTGCGGGGAAAAAATGAGATAAGGTCAATCAATTAAATCATTTCCTTTTATAGAGTATCCTCAAGCTATTCGGGATTTGTCTATACTTAGTAAATTTAATCAGTTTTATTTGATATTCAATCTCGAAAAGTTCCAACCTCGTCGCTTCCACGATACTGGTATGTTAAACATGAGAATGACGTCATTGGCCAGAATCATCTGCGTAAGAATATGCCATGTCTGGTTGGTACCCTGGGCACGCACTTCCGCAATCGCCGGGTCTGGAGGAAAATGGCGGGGAAAGTAGGGTGTCGATTGGGTGAAGCAGGCCAGATCAGATTCTCAAGAAGGACATCTGTTCATCTATCAGTAGATCATATTTCGCTTGTGTTCGACGTTGCAAACATTGTAGCGTGATTGATGTTGAGGTTAAAACGAAAAACAACAAAGTCGTTGTCGTATTAAAACAAAACTGTTTCATGACACAAATAAACGTAAGAAAAAATCATTGCTAAACATAACGTTACTTAAGAAACATGTTGAACTCGAGTTGGCATAAACCTTCCGGTGTCCAAACCATTATACGACCACGGCTTATGCAATTTTATATTACTTGATTACCTAACTGCAATAGCCACCCCCTAAACCCTAACTTTTCTAATTATGTGTAGAAAAATTGGCATGGTAGAAGCTTCAAAGTTGTATCGTTTCAAACCTTATTTCTACCTATGGCGGAGAGGTTTGACATCGTGGTTTTCTGAACCGAACCCTAACCCCAACCCTTACCCGTCTAACAATGCTCTCGTGAAAGACCGGAAAGCGTTCGCATCAAAGTCTGTCATATGATCGTCTCTAATTCTTTCTATACTTTTATGGACTTCCCATGCAATCCATGAGCCTTGCTGCTCTCGGGATCGAGGATTAAAACCTGCAATCATGCAGGTTAATGACTAAGTGTGGTTATGCAATCCTTAGATACGTCTATGGACTCTATGCAAAGGTTAAACGAACTTAGCAGCAACAACAATAATAATACGTTCAGTGCAGAAAGAGTGAGATTTTTCTACCATGCCAGAAATCGTTTCACACTTGCTAGTATCCCTCTAGAAATCCGCCATGTATGAGTACTAGTATCGAATATGAGCTTGTGTATCCACCAATAGTCTAATTTTCTAAATAGACTTCAAAATAGAATCTGTTATCTAATAGTTCACATGCTGTCCACCATTCTCCAGCTACTGTCGCATCGCTGCAGTATTGCATCCCTGTGTTGGTTTTACAATTACTTCAATGGAATATTCTCTGACGAATTTAGTGCACTGGTACTTCTTGGCGTAAATACCCCCGACAAATCCGACAATCAGCAAAATGCCACCCCTTCATTATGGAGATGCTCATATGCCAGAAGGCTTTCCATTCTAATATATACTTGCGTCGAATTGTTAGCTTTTGGAATTCCCCTCTGTTCTCTATTTATCTTACTGTACAAATCTACAGAAATTTAAATGTAATGTAAAAAATCATCTCGTGACGCAACTCCTTACTTAGGATATTACCTATAAACGTCTTAGTTGCAGTGTGCACTGTTCAGGTTAAATTAAAAAAATTTAATTATTTCAAACCACTTATTAGAATAAATTTACAAAATAACCCTTTTCTAATGCTAGCCAAAACCAGAAAGTGTTATCTTGCAAGGTGATATCAATAAAAGGCCTAGTAAATATGCAACTAGCATATGACTATCGGTAAGCCTATGGAGTTGGCCGAATTACAACTAAATTAAGAAAAATATATGCGTAATCCTGGTGCAAGTACTTAGCAGTATTTATAGACAAATATGAAGAGTAATTAATTTTTATCTATGCCTGGCTTTTAAAATGTATTCACGAAACACTTTATTCTATATGTTGAATAAAATAATACAAAATAACGAAAAGCCAAAATGTTTAATTATTATGTATTAGATATCCCTTGTACACCGATAAACAATTATACACACACACACACACACACACACACATATATATATATATATATATATATATATATTCATCCATATGAAGTATTGTTTCACAGCTTATCAGTGTGGCTAGACAAACAACTATCTCAAGCCAGGATCGAAACTCGACCGCCCAAATGATATTCAGAGCTTCTAATCGTTTCCCTATTCGGCCGCTGCTAGCAGGCAGTGAATTAACAATGTTTTGACATTGCCCAAATACCTAAGCATATATATATATATATATATATATATATATATATATATATATATATATATAAAATTTTGCTAATTCCTACCCTCTGATGAGAAGGAGAGTATTTCTTCGAAACTCCGCGGATTAAGGACTATCCATTTATCTAGTGTTTCCTTTTCAGATTTAATATGTTTTTAACTCATTTCAAAGTGTTTTTTAACATATTTCATTAACTGTTTGCTCATATATATATATATATATATATATATATATATATATATATATATATATTATATATATATAATCAAACGATTCTCTTCAATAACAAAGCGCCTCTATTTAACTTAACTACTTAATTGTAATAAAATATTTTTTATACCATTTCTATTAAGTTCTACTTACGTATTAAGCATTGTTGAAGTAAATGTTAATCGTTTTATAAAATTATATCTATACTAGAAGATGTACCTAGCGTTGATTGGTATTAAACGTAACATCACATTCCTTTTAAAAAATATAACATCACATTCCTTTTAAAAAATGTAACATCACATTCCTTTTAAAAAATGTAACATCACATTCCTTTTAAAAAATGTAACATCACATTCCTTTTAAAAAATGTAACATCACATTCCTTTTAAAAAATATAACATCACATTCCTTTTAAAAAATGTAACATCACATTCCTTTTAAAAAATGTAACATCACATTCCTTTTAAAAAATGAAGTATAAAAAAGGAAAGAAACTGACACATATGCATGCAAGTATTATGCTTTTTTCTAAACAGTTTATTCCTTGTAAGTAAAAAAAAATATACCTGAGCTGAGAGCGAAACCAAAACCAGTAAGTCAAGTCCGATGACCTCCCCGACAAAATTTCCTCTGAGATGGGTATATATGCTGATGACACCACACTCTATAGCAGGCACGACAGGAAAACAAATGAACACATATCTAAAGAAATGGCAGAAACACTAGAGGATGACATACAATCAGTAGTGGAATGGGGACAAAAATGGATAGTCACGTTCAATGCTGCCAAGACTAAACTGGTTTCCTTCAATAATTACAAGAAACCTTCTCTAACACCTATAGCAATGGCCAACGACTCTTTATCTGAGAGTACGTCTTTCAAGCTCCTTGGCCTAACGTTCACAGGAAACATGAGTAGGAACAATTACATTACAGGGCCGC
Source organism: Euprymna scolopes (assembly GCF_053919585.1). Taxonomy (NCBI): domain Eukaryota; kingdom Metazoa; phylum Mollusca; class Cephalopoda; order Sepiida; family Sepiolidae; genus Euprymna; species Euprymna scolopes. The sequence continues at coordinate 177,463,207 of NC_136486.1, read as the reverse complement.
TGCAAGGAAGGTGGGCTCTCTCTACTGTGCTAGAAAACTACTAACACCCGAAAGTATGCTGTCATATTTGGGCTGGTGCATCGGCTACTAGTCTCTCGCCCCTTGACAAGGTTCAAAAGAGAGTCGCAAATCTGATAGGCCCTGAACTGGCATCTAAGCTTCAGCCTCTGTCCCATCGACGAAACGTTGCATCCCTCTGCCTGTTCTACAAGTATTTTAATGGTGAATACTCTGACGAACTGCAAGCACTTGTGCCCCCCCACAACGTGAACACCCTCGACAGACCCGACAAGCTGCAAAATCCCGCCCCCACACTGTAGAGATCCCTAGATGTAAAAGATCTTTCTACTCCAATATTTTCTTCCCCAGAACCGCTAGACTTTGGAATTCCATTCCAGGCCCCTGCTTCCCCAACTGTACTGACGTGCAGAAGTTCCAGTGCAACGTGAACCAACATCTTGCTGCCCAAATCCCTACATAGTACCCCAGTAGTTGTTGCTCTTGATAGTAGCCCCCTACACCAAAGTGGCAATGTGCCTTGTTTAGGGTGAAAATGTAATAACAAAAATAAATAAAAAGATAAAAATTCGATGACTCCTACATACCAATTTTTCAATTTTGATTTCTTAACAGCCTTTTCTTCTGGATGAAAACTGATTAAAAAGTTTTTCACATGTCTGAATACCCTATACACCAAATTTCAAGTTGCATATCAAATATTCGTTGAGTATATAAGTTGAGAATGCCCTCATACATATTTTTACTTTAAATAGATATTTAGGTACATATATACATACATGTTCATATATATTTATTTATTTTAAAGAACTTCACAGAAAATCCGAATAAACATCACATCATTTTATTTCTTATATTTCGAGCCCTTTGCTTGGGTTCTTTCCCACAAGCAGCGCACAATTGTATAAACACAAATAAAAACTGAAAAAAACTGATGCAATTTTTGTACTTATTAAAACTTAATTTAAATTCTCATTTCGTTCACATAAAACCAGATATTTGTAAGAAACCTTCGCTTTTCAAGTGGTTTTATTTGTTTTATCTACAAGAATATATTCATATAGAATGTACATAGATATCACCAGCAACTATACTGACGTTATAAGAAGACGCAAATTATCAATGTTTCAGAATACAAAATCGCTAAAAAATCTTATGCAGTTTTCTGTATAAATAACCTTCAACTTCATTAAGTGTTACATATTCAAAACCGTTACATTGATCATATTCTATATACTCTTAATATGTTGGCCAATCAAATCTGCAAATGATTTTTTTCGCAGAATTCCAAGAATGGCGTATGATTACATAGAAAGTTTTTTTTAATGTTCCTAATAAATTTACATAATCGAATTCGCAATGACAACAGTCTAGCCCTGTGTGTTAAATAAAGGATTCATTTCGAAATCCTAAAGCAGTTAACCAAGATGGGCGACAATCAACCGATGAAAGTGGGAGAGTATCGAAAGTTTATTAACGTTTAAAAAACGATTAAAATATTGGCACAACGAGGGAGGAAAAAAGGAAAAAATCGGGAGAAAAGATTCACAGTTCCCAAAGAGAAACAATGCGTTAGATGTTTCTTTCTGCCGGCACAAAGGAGGTTTCCGTACCGCAATAGAGACAGACGCCAAAATCTTTAAATGGTTTCTGGAGTCCGCTCTATGTAGCATCTCGAACCATTCTATTTTATATCTATCGGCACAGCACGGGTTGTTAACCAAATGCTGACCAATAACAGAGTCCAAGGCTGCAGAGAGAGGGAGACCACCAGACCCCATCCTCCCTTGTCTGATCTTCGATGGAATATGCTGGTTTATACGAGTCAAAAGATGCAGGATGTTCGCCCAACATAACCAGCATCGCACTAGCATTTGAATTGACATACAATATTGCTATTTTTGATGTAAGACAAACTATCCTTGCGAAAAGACGGAAAAGCAGGTCTCGTAGTATATACCAAACGCAAGGACACAGAATAAAAGCAGTCATAAATACTTCTGCGAATCTGTTTGGAAAATCTGTTTCTCTTTTCCCCAATCCACGGTAATTTTAAATAAACCAGGCATTTCAAAGGTCCAAACTTTTTAGGGGATTTAAAATCCGCAACCTTTTTGAAAATACAGTCATCAATAAGGTCAACAGGATAACCATTATTGATGAATATTTCCTGATCTTATCGAGTTCGGCGTCCAATCTGTTAGGTGAACAAATCATCAGGGATCTATGTATCAAAGTATTAATTAAGCCGACCTTACGTGATTTTGGTATAAAAGACAACCAGTTCACATATAGGCCAGTAAATGTCGGCTTTCTATAAATTGTAGTGAGCAAGCCCCCTTTAAAGGTTCGACAAGAACATCCAAGAAGGGAAGCGAATTGTTCATAGTGAACTTTAGAGCTCCATGCAAAGAATTCAACCTATCAAAAAATATCGACGCTTCACTTTGCGATGAAAAAACAACAAAAGTGTCGTCAACATATCTGAAATATGCAGTGGGTTTTGTTATAGAGTTAAACAGAACGGATTCTTTGTACCCGACCAAAATATCCGCTAAAGTTGGGACCAACGGACTTCCCCTTAAAACCCCGTCGACCTGACAGTACACAAAAGTATCACAAAAACTAAACTCCACAGATTTTCTGCACATTAAAGTTCTTTCTACTATAGAAGACAGAAGAACTTTATTTAAGTAGTATACTTAATATATGCAATCACCGTACGCTTGCTTGTATTTAAGTGTCCTCCATGATACCCATACCATACCAAACCACTGCACGTTGCTCATAATTTGACTGACACTATATTTGTAACTGCAATATACATAATCCCAGCTGTGATACTAGGGCTAATTTTCTGAATAGATGCAACACTCTGCGCCTGACCTTAATGACTACAATTCCAAATCCCAACGAACTAGCTGTCCCTATAACTGGGAGGGAAAAACCTAATAGCTAGCTACGAAATCTTATACATTTTACCTCCAAGACGATTGCGTTTGTCTTACCTGCATGCATAAAAAAAAAAAAATTTCCTCCCTTCTTCAAACTAAACCTTACCTGTAACTCAAAAATCCTAATGGAAATCCATCTGTAAATAAATAACCCCTCTTCTCTTGAACGCTAACAATCTACTCCTTCCAACCTATCCGCCACTAAACTCCCACATTGCTCCGCATCTGTAGTGGAATCCCTAACTTCCAGCCCCTAATCCCTCACATGCAAACTGATTTAATAGCCATCACTAAACATCTATACATTTCTACCTCTAAGGCATGCATTACAGCTCATTCCTATCCAGTAAGGGACTTAACAGCCTATGCACATAAAGGCAGGTACTTAACAGCCAAAGTACCCAGAAACAAAGCGATATGCACTACACAACTGTCTCCTCGAGTTTTGCAACGACTAATTACGTTATTGAAACGACACTCCTTGTTATGCAAAACGCCCCATGACTCTTACTAAAAAAATACCTACAACTTCAACTCTATTCGCACCTACTGAAAACCTGCCCATATATCTATTCACCTAATTACGCATGACTCAAAACTTGCTGTCTTATCCATGCTATATTGCCCTTACATCTTAACCCTCCTATCATCTAAAATAGCTCGGGCAAAACTCGTAGCTCAATTCTTAATACCTACTCATACTGTAACACTACACTAGACCTAAGCTAACATTAATAAAATAAAAAAAGGGTAAGACTAAAATCACATTATCTCCTCCATAACAAGCCCTCTTACAAACATAGACGCTTACACTGCATGAACTTCACCCCCCCCTTTATCCATTAACAAGTAAATAGCATGTCCCTAAATCACTTTGAGGAGTGTAACTAATCAGTAGAGATAAAATCCCTCACAAACTAACCCAGTAACACTAACAACGCGGGGTCGCAGAAATACCTGGATTAGAACCTAGGCGCGGAGAAAACCCTCTCAGGGCTGACGGACCCAGTAGGTCTTCCCAGATCATCCGTCTAGGAGAAGGAAAACTCTGAAACTAAACCAAAGGGGAGAGAGGCCTCTTCAGTCTTGGATGACAACCTTCCTAGAGCTGGTGACTCAAACAAATTCACCGGTTTGCAAACCTAAATTGCTTAAGGAGTAGATAGGCTCTGTCTATCGCCCGGCTTCCATACTCCTTCTTTGCCTATTAGTCAAGCGCAGAGACACTATCTCAGTGATTCGACAGAAACACCCAGCGGTAGATCTTGTTTCCTGGCTAGGGCAATGAACGCCGTTCTTCCCCATTCCCAGCATGCCCCACCCCTAAAACTGAACATTTGGGAGTGCTTGAGTATAAGATATGCCTGAGCGATTAGATTGGGTTGACCTTCTTCTAAAGGGTTGAGGGTACCGGATTGACAGTTCCTGGCTGCTGTTCCCGACTGGTAGTACAGGTGCCCTAACTCTTTGGTAGCGCTTAGAGCGGCTGCTCCATCAACAGTTGAATAATATCGGGTTGTTTGCAGTGCCATGACGCGCATGGAAAGGGACCCTGCACTCATCCCCGGTGGGCTTTCCTGAGGCCACAATCCTAATTGGAGAAAGGTCAGCTGATGGTCTACTTGTGATGCATGTCTGAAGCTCCGCATAACCTCTTGTTTAGCTCCCCCTTACCGAAACTCTTTAAAAAAAAATATGACGACAGTACAATCTAAAAATAAGCTTAAACCAGGATTAGGGACAAACAAATTCAACTTGCCTCCTCCCTTGAGGCTCTCATTCACAAATATCCGTGGGCTTAGAACTAACTTAGCTGATGTTGAAGCATTTCTCTTAACAAATACCCCGGATATCTTAGCACTAAGTGAGACTAACCTACACTCCTCCATTCCCTCTAACCACTTTAACATGCCTGGATATCTCCCACTCTGCCGTAAGGACTCTGACAGACATATGCACGGACTTGGAGTTTACATTCGTAATACCCTTCCCTTGACTAGAGAAACAAACCTAGAAACAGATGATCAAGCCTTTATGTGCTTTAGACTAAACGTGCAACACAGTATTAGCTACTATTATTTTCTCTACCGCTCTCCCTCGACTCGGGACTGCTCCATAATAAACAAAGTATCTGACAGCATAGACACGGCACTGTCCCTCGACACTAGCGCACAAATACATGTGTTTGGTGACTTTAATGTCCACCACAAAAACTGGCTTGGATTCTCTACTCACACAGATGCAGCGGGCAGCACAACCCATAGCTTCGCTATATCTCACTCCCTATCACAAATTGTTACTTTTCCAACCCGTTTCCCTGACCAGGAAGAACAACACGCATCACTTCTAGATCTGTTTTTGACCACAGTTCCCGATGACTGCATAACGAAGACCCACAGCCCACTCGGGAACGCTGACCATGCAGTGATAATGGTTGAAATCGCCCTAAACTCTAGACCCAAAACTGAAGAGCCAGTGCTCAAAACAACGAGATATTATAATAAGGCTGACTGGGAAGCCATCAGGGAACTAATTAGAGATGCTCCATGGAAAAATATTTTCTCTCTCCCTGCTGAACAATGTGCAAACGAGACCACTGACTGGTTCAAAACTGCAATCGAAGCGCATGTTCCCATGCGGAAATTTTATAGTAAGCCCCACTCTTCCCAATGGTTTACGTCGACTTGTGCAACTGCCATTACTCAAAAGCAGCATGCATACCGTAGGTTTAACCGACATAAGTCCAGTTCAAACAGACTGAAGTATATAGAAGCTAGAAATAACGTTAAGAAAGAAATAGCGACAGCTAAGAGAGAATTTACGGAAACCACTAAAAAGCGCATCGAAGCACAAAAACTAGGAACTCGAGACTTCTGGAAAATCTACAACAGTGTAGTACATAATGGGCAATCAACAATTCCCCCACTAACCAACAATCACGAGGTTGTCTCCTCAGCAACCGACAAGGCTAACATGCTTGCCAGTCGGTTTGCCTCAAACTCCACACTGGACCCTTCCAACCACCCCCTACCTGACTTTCCTATGCGGACAGACGCCACACTAGACGATCTGAAAACCACCCCTGCTCAGGTGCATGCTATCATAAAAAACCTTGACACCTCAAAAGCATGTGGACCCGATCTTATCCCAGCTGTGCTATTAAAAAAGTGCTCAGCCGAAGTAGCTACAGTTCTCTCCAAACTCTACAACAAATGTCTTAATGAAGCTTGCTTTCCGGGCTGTTGGAAAACTGCTTCTGTTGTACCAGTATTCAAGAATTCTGGCGAAAGGACAGACCCATCAAATTATCGCCCCATTAGCCTCCTCCCACTTTTTGCCAAAATACTTGAGACCATAATTAACCATGCTCTAGTCCATCATCTTACAGATGCTAAACTACTGACTGACAAACAATATGGATTTAGACGATCCCGTTCCACAGCAGACATCCTCACTGTGATCTCTGAACGTATATACCATTCACTGGACAAAGCGGGGGAAGGCAGAGCGGTAGCTCTAGATATATCTAAGGCTTTTGACAGGGTATGGCATGAGGGTCTCCTCAGTAAAATCAGATCATACGGTATCACTGGTAGAATACTTAACATAATTAAATCCTTCTTAGATAAGAGAAAAATCCAGGTAGTCCTCGACGGTCGCACATCTAAACAATATGATATAAATGCGGGAGTGCCCCAGGGTTCTATCTTTGGACCTCTATTGTTCCTGATATTCATAAATGACCTCCCCGACAACATTGCCTCTGAGATGGGTATATATGCTGATGACACTACACTCTATGGCAGACACGACAGGAAGACGAATGAACACATTTCTAAAGAAATGGCAGAAACACTAGAGGAAGACCTCCAATCTGTAGTGGAATGGGGACAAAAGTGGTTGGTCGCATTCAATGCTGCCAAGACTAAACTAGTTTCATTCAATAATTACAAGAAACCCTCTCTACCACCCATAGCAATGGCCAACGACTCTTTATCTGAGAGTCCATCTTTCAAACTCCTTGGCCTAACGTTCACAGGAAACATGAGTTGGAACAATTACATTGAAGGCATTGCCAGGGCCGCTGCAAGAAAGGTAGGCTCTCTCTACCGTGCTAGAAAACTACTAACACCCGAAAGTATCCTGTACCTCTATAAGGCCACCATTCGCCCATATATGGAGTATTGCTGCCACATCTGGGCTGGTGCATCTGCTACTAGTCTCTCGCTCCTTGACAAGGTTCAAAAGAGAGTCGCAAACCTGATAGGCCCTGAACTGGCATCTAAGCTTCAGCCTCTGTCCCATCGACGAAATGTTGCATCCCTCTGCCTTTTCTACAAGTATTTTAGTGGTGAATGCTCTGACGAACTGCAATCACTTGTGCCCCCACGACGCGAGCACCCTCGACAAACCCGACAGGCTACTAGATCCCATCCCCACACTGTAGAGGTCCCTAGATGTAAAAGATCTTTTTACTCCAATAGTTTCTTCCCCAGAACCGCAAGACTCTGGAATTTCATTCCAGGTCCCTGCTTCCCCAACAGTACTGACGTGCAGAAGTTCAAGTGTAACGTGAACCGACACCTTGCTGCCCAAATCCCTACATAGTACCCCAGTAGTTGTTGCCCCTGATAGTAGCCCCCTACACCAAAGTGGCAATTTGCCTTGTTTGGGGTGAAAATGTAAAAAAAAAAAAAAAAAAAAAATATATATATATATATATATATATATATATATATATATATAGTAATTTACCTGACAAATCCTCACGATAATGAAAGGCAGAAAAATATGTGTAGCTTAATTGCCATATATATTTTCATTAATTACTACCTACGGTTGCTCACGCATTGATGACTATTGAAGCAAATACTGTAAATAAATACATAAAATCGCATGCATAAAATTAAATGATATATTTATAAGTATATATACAGTAGAACCCCAGGATATGGTGGCCCTAGGACACGTTGTTTTTTTCAAATTACGATGTAGAATACGATGTTTTTCCAGACCCTGGTTACGGTATTTGCTCCGACTAACGTTTTTCACCTCTTTGCGAAAGTTTATCATATCCTGCAAATCCAAAAAAACAATCATTCTTCTTGTTATTTATAATGTTATTTAATTATACAAGTGTGTATTATATACTGCCCTGCATTTTGTTACTAATTCTTAATACCGTATCCCGGTGTTCTACTGTATATACATATACTATTAATTATTACTTCATTTATATACGTGAGATATTATGTATTTATTTTAGTATTTGCTTCAATAGTAATCAATACGTGATGCGAGCTAGGTTAATCGAATAATCGATTAGTCAAATATGAACAAACTGTACGCGTATTAATCTATGAATATATTGTAAAAAATTTTGAGCATTCTATAACGGTAGAAAGAGTTTCACTCTGGATAATATTGTTTGCAAATGAACAGTTCCAGTCCGTCTTCCTATTTCAGTCGCCATTTTGGTTGGCATAAATACGTATTTCATTGTTCTTTTAACTGAGGCTTTTTTAAGCTTGGATATTTTTTTTGTTCATGCGTTGTATCACTTTTGTGTTGGTGGATTTTCGAAATCTTATCCTTTCCCCAGAGAGAACATATTGACCGACTTCTATGAAAACGAATGTAAATGTCATAAAGAACAAATTCGATATCGTTTGTTCGTCATTACATGAAATGAATTATGAAATGAACTTTATATATATATATACATATATATATATATATATATGTGTGTGTGTGTGTGTGTGTGTGTGTGTGTGTGTGTGTGTGTATGTGTGGTAATTTTTATGCAGACACATAAAATAATAGTCATATATATATATGGATATATATGTACATTAGGGCAGGTCGATTTGCAACTTTTTTCAGAAAATCAACATGGCACTAGTGATGATAGTTGGGATAAGAACATATACCAAAAATTAGATTCCCATCTTGAACAGAAAATTGAGCATTTAATTTCCAAAATCGTGTAGAAAAATGCTGAAAAATCCTTAATTTTCATAGCTTTTTTCACAACACTGACTATTTGTTTCTTCTGCTGTCAGATAATGATGATCGAGAGGGACACTATTTCTTTAGAATTCTGCTTTAGGCAAATCTTGATACTTATTGATACAAAGTTTCCCCAAAGTCAATGTTATTAGGCTTTTTGTTGTTCCATCAATTAATTTAAAAATTGCCGTAAATGGCAGTTCTTCTAGTGGAATCTGAAAGTTGGAAAATTTGCATGTTTAATAATAGAGCCAGATTACATAATTACCAATATATTATTTTATTTTCCACAAAAAAGGAACATAATTGCATGTGAATCTATAGAATTAATTTTACATCCTTATTAGTAGGACAAGTGCAGATATGTACCTTGTTTGACAATTTTCTGTTTTGCACTTTACTGCAAAGTCATCACATCTCAAGACAGAAAGTTTACAGCTACAAGAAGATATATAAAACAATCTGTCTAGCAGTTCCTTCATTCTTTTCACTTTGGATGCTGCAAGAGATTTCCTGTCAATCTGTTTGGCCCTCTTATAGCAAAATATATTGGCCTGCTGTCTTATATAATGTTACCTTAACAAGGGCAATTGTGGAGTGACTGCTTGCCAAATACTAATTATTTCCTTGGCAATTAACTTAGAAATCTCACTATTTTTTAAGTGGGGATAACTGTTTTCGAGGAAATAACTAAACTGGATGACTTGTGAAGTTGGGGGTGCTGTTTCATCCAAATGACAAGGTGGAACAGAAAATTTTGTGAACCATGAAATAAAACTGAACGTTGTGCTTTTACTGACATTTTAATCTGAAAAGTAAAATAAATAAATGGATTATAACTGAAGGAAACTGTTTCTTCCAGTTTCATATGTAAAAAAATAAGTGCTAGTTATAAGAAATAATGAAAGACTTTGTAGAGTTGAATAAGATGTATTGAAGAGAGAGGACCAAACCAAATCAGAGGCATAGTAGCATTAAGTTTAGACATTTTTAACAGATTTTAGCTTCTCCTTCGATAACATGAATTTCTCCATAAAGAGATTCATTCTTGCTGTAGCTGTGCCATTTTAAACGAGTGTTTAGAGTTTGAAAAACCGGTGCTTGTGCATCTATGTTACTATGCTATTTTTAATAATATTTTCAAGTTAAATTTAATTTTTATGAAATTTTTGTTTATTAAACTTTTAGGTGAAAGTACAGAATAGTTACAATACAACCTTCTTCCCATATTAAGAATTGTTTTCTAAATAGCAAGGTTATTTTAGCACAATAACATAGATGCATAAATAACGACAAACCTTTAAAGGAGTTCCTTATTTACTCGTATGAATCTTGGCTGATTTTAAAACTATATTTTTAGAAGAAAAACACTGCTTAAAAACAGTTACTCCCTAAAAATAAAAGAAATTAAAATTTGACACTAATTTTCTGCAAAGTATTTTCATTAAGCAGAAAAACTTGAAAATTTACGTGGTTATGTTTCGTAAAGAATGTGTAGAATAAAATTGTATGGACTATTTTTGGGTTTTTTTTTCTTAATATAAAACTGGAGTATTACCATATTTTAATAAAAATTTCAAATAGAATTTGATGTGAAATATTAGGTTGGTGCAAAAATAATGTTTTTGACGTTCATTTGAATGTCAAAACATGCCATTATTTTTGCCCCAACCTAATAGAAAAACAAATTAAAAAAAGATAAAACAAATATGTTTAGATTCACTGAAGACACTTGAAATATTATATTATTATATTTTAAACAAGTCTTTTTCGTTTTTCCTTTCGAAATAATTAAGCCTAAATCCTAATGTTTTCAAATTAAATGATAACCAAACGTTAATTTTCAATATCGATAACGAGCGTGTTTTGCGACGGTGAAATCTAAAATGTTTCCACCCCCAAAAAAGTTCCTAAAATGAAAAAGAGAATTTTGGTCGTCATTATTTAAAAAACATAATTTTACCTTTACACTTAATATTTATTTTATTAATTCATTATCCTCACTCATTTTATTTAAAAATGTAGTTTAAAATATATTTTAAATAATGATTCCATTTTCTTAACAGTACGGATTGTTTTGATGGCGGGACGTTCTTGACAATTCACCGAAAAACTTTTAATCGCTTTAATTTTTCAACTTGTAAACCCCAACTATCATCATCATTGCCTTATCGGGTTTCCAAAATCGACCTGCCCTAATGTACATACATCTATATGCATAAATATATATACTTACATTTTTATATTTGTTTGTATGAATGATACACACACACACACACACATATATATATACATATATATACATAGATAAAAAAGAAAAAACATAAAAACTCATAAAAATATTCATCAAATAGACTCAACACCTCCCCACCAACCAAATGTACTTTACTCTGACCGATTGAACCCGTGACCTGCCCTACTGGGGACATACAGTCTTAGATTGGTATTTCTCTAAAAAACACAGTCGGTACTGGCAGAGATAAAATGTTTTCCAAAAATAAATTCCACAACCTTTAACTAAAAAAACCTTTATATAAAAATATCTGAAAAGAGCTGAACAAGGCTTGAAACGCGTTATAAAAATATTTAAAATTATTTAAAAAATGATAAAAGTCTGAATAACCTACAATTTTTTAAATATACATTTAACACACATAATATATGTTTGTGTGTGTGTGTGTGTGTGTGTGTGTGTGTGTGTGTGTGTGTGTGTGTGTGTGTGTGTGTGTGTGTATTAGTGTTGAGATGATCATCGGAAAAATATAAACTTTTGGGAGCCTCGGAATTGGAATCCGAAAATTTGTGGTTATTTTCCGATGCCAAAAACGATTCTTTTAATTTACTTTCTAATTTTATTTGAAAAAAGTCTTCTACTGTTAGCAATAATCTGAAAGTAACAACTATTTATTGATTTTAAACAACCAATAAATCAAAAACTTAAAGATTATTCCACATAAGTGTATTTTTACGTTTGAGAAAATATCTGCACATTTAACGTGTGTGTTTTTAAGGCATTTAGGAAAAATAACAACACTATAGTAAATATTTAGAGATTTATAAATAATCGGCATTCATAATTATATCGGACTTGGGAATTTTGTCAGGAAAACAGTATCTTCGGATAGGGAAGTGGAGGGAATGAAAAAGAAAGGCAGTACGATTTGTTTTTGTTTTTAGATTTGCAAGACATGATAAATTTCGCAAAGAGATTAAAATAAATAATGTAGGATGCATTTGAGTCAGGAAGCCGATATCTTCATACAGCCTTATCCGGTATCACTAATTGTTGTGGGGGAATCACTCTCCAAATGTTCTATCCATTATAGAAACCATAGACCTTTTGATCCCAGGTGTGGATTAAACACCAGAGCGACCTCGCCTGCTCGATGACGTTTACTACTCTTTTCAGTTGCAACCTTTTTACGTTGTTGTTCCAGTAATACATTGTTTAAACTCTATTCTGTTGTTCTGTTTTCTTTGTGGCTTATTGCAAGCCATAACACTGGCGACATTGGATTCGGAGAACGTACTCACGTTTAAAAACAGTGTTCTAAAACACTAAACACTGACGACATTGGATTCCAGGAGCATACTTAAATCGAAACCAATGACGACATTGAAAAAAATACTTGCGTTGACATAGTATTCGGACTCAAATGTGATCAAGCCTAAGGAAATTTCTAACATAACACTTGCAACTGAAAGGTTCACGGTAACGAAAAAGCAAAAAAACAAAAAAAAACGCAGGTCATTACGGAAAAAGAGTTGAAAAGAAAAAAGTTCGTCACGACTTTCAAAGATAGCGCTGTACTTTTGCAAAAAGAAAAAGGTTCGTCGCAGATAAATGTTTATACTTTTGGAAAAAGAAGTCGTCACTAGTGGTTTTCGCTAGTAATTGTCTGTATTTTTGAGATGAGTTGTTTTCATTGATTGAGATTATCGGACTGACTTCCTCATCTTGGTTGTTATTGTCACAACGTTTCGGCCGTTTTGCACTCCGGCCTTCGTCAGGTGAACGGTTTGTTAGGAGTCTCGAACCCAACCCTTTATTATTATTACGGGGGTACCGTGTTCGGACTCCAGCTAGGCTTTGGGACATAGTTGCTGATTCTCTGTTTTTCAATGTTACTTTTTCACTGCCTTCGTTCAGGATTGAACTCAGCACCTTTGGGTAACTGTAATCTTTGATACAACGTCTAGGACCACTCGGCCATATGTCACTAGGACAATTCTTAGTTGGTTTTTGTTAATGTTAAACCTATGTTGTTATTCAAGGTTTTCTCTCTCTATCAGAGGTGTCCAAATTGCATTCAGCTCTATGCTTGGTTTGCTCAGTAGGTTGTTATGTCCGAGCATGTGAGCTGTTTCTTTAAGTTTTCTCACTTTCCAGTGGGTCTCTCTGTTTATTATTTTTACTTCATCCCATAGGGGGCGATGATCCCCCCTCTCCATCCAGATATGGTTGGCTATACCCGATTTTTCCGTTTCCCCTTTAGTTACCGCTTTTCGGTGTTCTTCCACCCTTACTTTAAGGGGGCGGCATGTTTCACCCTTGTAAACCTTTCTGCAACTGCATGGGATGGAGTATATGCAGTTTTTGGTCATGTTCTCATCCATGCGGGGCTTCACTCGTACCAGGTTTCGTCTGAGTGTTGACTCGCTTTTGAATACCGTCCTGATGTTGTAGGGGGCACATATTCTCTGAATCTTTTCGGAGATGCCTCGTATATATGGTAGGCAGACCGTTGGAGGTTTTTGGGTTTCATTCTCCTCTCTTATACTTTTAACACGTCTGGTGGATAGTATGCTATCGGGGTAGTTGTTACGACGGAGGGTATTCTTCAACCTGACCATTTCTTGGTGGTATGTAATGGTGTCGCTACTTATTGTCTTTGCTCGATGTTGTAAGCAGCGTGCGATTCCATGTTTGATACTGTATGGGTGATGGGAGTTGAAGTGTAGGTATTGTCCGGTGAAGGTAGGCTTGCAATATACGGATGTCTTAAACCCATGCTCTGTGCGTGATATGAGTATATCAAGGAAGGCCAGTTGGTTATCTTTTTCTTTCTCCATTGTGAACTGTATCGATGGTCTTATTGAGTTCACATGATCTAGGAGAGCCTGGATGTCTTCCTGATGGGGCCAGAGTATGAAGGTGTCATCAACGTATCTTAGCCACATGGTGGGCTTTAAGGGAGCTGAACCTAAGGCCATGTCTTCGAAGTATTCCATGTATATGTTCGCCATCACTGGTGATAATGGCGAGCCCGCTCACCTGTGAAAGCGGTCATCAACCTCAGCAGCCGCCAACTGAGTCACTCAGAGGAAGCAGTACTAAATAAAGGTCTCAACTTCGCAACAACAACCAAACGCGTTCCATTCTTAGATATCATAGCACACATGGAAGATATAGCCTTGAGAATCCCATCAACCAAAGGTGATGAAATAAGATTCAAGAGGAGTTTCGTCTCTGGGATCTTCCTATATCCACATTCTGCAAGAAAATAGATACCCGCCCAGCAGAAACGGAGAAACAAACTTGTTTTAAAAAAGAAGTCACAAACATATTTACTCCTGGCCTGGGGAGATGTACAAAATTGCCGCAGATTTTAAGTTGAAACCTGGCACAAAAAAGAAACGTTCGCTTCCTTGAACAAAATAAATCAGGAACTAGACAGATTAAAAAGCATCGATGTACTGGCTAAAATTGAATATAGTGAGTGGGCTGCTCCGGCAGTTTACGTAAAGCAAAGGCCCGGGAAAATTCGCGTTTGCGCCGACTTCGCGACCAGACTTAACGGTTATTTCCACTATCCATTAGCTAGTCCAGAAGAAGTGTTCACGAAATTAAATGGCGGCAAGTTATTTTTCTAAGAACGACCTAAGCGATGCTTATCTATAGATTCCGGTAAACAACAAAAGCGCTAACCTCCTCTGTATTAACACTCATCTGGGTTTGTACAGATACGAAAGACTCGTGTTTGGTATCAAGGTGGCATTCGCAATATTCCAGCAAGTAATGGATACTATGCTGTCCGGCTTGGACACCGCAATCGCATATCTTGATGACATTATCATAGCGAGCAAAAGCAGGGAGGAACATGAAAAACATATCAGACAAGTATTCAGTCGAATACAAGATTATGGATTTAAGATCAAATCAGATAAATGCGAGTTCTTTTTACAAACAATTAAATACCTGGGTCAAATAAGCGATAAAGATGGCAGACGCCCAGACCCAGATAGGGCGACCGCTATTAAAGAAATGCCGGCACCATTAAACATAACTCAATTGCAGAGTTTTTTTTAGATTTAGCAAATTATTACCAGGTGTTCATCCCAAATATGCACAAATTGCGCGCACCAATTAATGAATTGCTAAAAAAGGATAAGGCTTGGGAGTGGACAGAAGATTGACAGATATCATTCCAAGAAATAAAAAGAATCCTGACTTCAAAAATATTCCTAGCGCATTTCAACCCGCAGTTGGACATAATAGTTGCTAGCGACGCTAGTCAATATGGAGTCGGGGCGTGCATGCTTCATCGAATGCCGGATGGCTCGAAACAGCCTATTGCTTTCGCATCACGGACTCTCTTGACAGTGGAAAAGACTTATTCTCAGATAGAGAAAGAGATCATAGGAATTATATTTGCGGTTTCAAAATTCCATCGGTTCTTGTACGGAAGACATTTTTTTCTACAAACTGACCATAAGCCATTGATATCTATTTTTGGATAAAAAAGGGCTTCCAACATTAACTGCGAACCGACTATTAAGATGGGGAACTATTCTGCGGAACTATAATTTTACAATTCACTTTTCCCCCTCAAAACAACTAGCCCATGCAGACGGTCTATCGAGACTGATTCCTGTCAAAATGTAACATCTTGAAGATTCAGTAATCGCAGCACTATGTATTAATAGTGATGTAAAAACCATGATAAACAATATTATCCGCGAATTGCCGGTCACACTTCAGGAAATTAAGTCAGAATCCCTAAATGAAAATTTCATTCAAACCACGAAGCAGAAATTAGCACTGGGTGACACCAGTTCAGACATTTTTTCTGGTTGCGACGAAATACTGTTACACGGTGAGAGGGTTGTCATCCCCCAAACCCTTCAAAAAAGAATTCTCAGGGATTTTCACATGGAGCATCCAGGAAAAAACAGAATGAAAAGCCTAATGAGAAGTTTTGTTTATTGGCCAGCTATGGACCAAAATATTACCGACATGGTGAACAGATGCAAAGGTTGTGCATTGGCTGCAAAAGCACCACCGATAACATATAAACCTTAGCCTAAGGCTGAACAACCATGGTCGAGGATCCACACCGATTATGCGGGGCCTGCGGAGGATTTTGACTATCTGATAGTAGTTGACTCTTACTCTAAATGGCCAGAGTTACTAAGATGCAAAAAACCGACCACGGCAACAACGACAATTTTTTTTATTGGAATTGGTTGCTCGGTTTGGGGTTGTAGACTGTCTGGCTAGCGACAACGCTACACAGTTCACCTCGACAGAGTTCAGAGAATTCTGCGAGACGTATCAAGTCACGCATATTACGACACCCCAGTACCATGCCAGAAGCAACGGCCAGCAGGCCGAACGCTTCGTCAATACACTTAAAAGGGCATTAAAAAAGGCGTCCTGTACACTGACAGAAAAGGCCCTTCAGCAATTTCTGCAGGTTTATCACGAGAAATCCGAACAAACCAGATGCGGGATCCCCAGCAGAAATCATGTTTGGACGGAAAATAAAATTCGCATTTGATAAACTGCTACCCCAAAACATAGTTCACAACAGAATCTCTACAATGCCAACGAAACGGTTTAACAGCGGAGATAACGGGTATTTTAGACATTTTAGAAATAACGTTTCTTTTGGGGAACAGGGCACGATCTTACGAAGAATCGGCCATGTTACATATCATTCAGGGCCCAAAGTTCAACATAAGAGGCACCTGAACCAAATCAAAAAACGCTTCTACAAGGATCAAGAAGAACCACCGCAGGACGGCAGTCAGGCGATTGAACTGTATATGACTGTTTTGACGTAGACCCTCCAAAAGATATGTCAGAACCGAGACGCTCCAGCAGAAAAAGGAAGCGCACAGACCCCTTGGTGGTCTGCCCCAAAAGGAAGAAATGCTAATTTTCACAACCGCGGAAATCAGCTTGGGAGGGGGGTGTTGTGGGGGAATTACTCTCCAAATGGACTGTTCTATCCATTATATAAACCATAGACCTTTTGATCCCAGGTGTGGATTAAACACCAGAGCGAACCTCGTCTGCTCGGTGACGTTTACTACTCTTTTCAGTTGTAACCTTTTTACGTTGTTGTTCCAGTAATACATTGTTTAAACTCTATTCCGTTGTTCTGTTTTGTTTGTGGCTTACTGCAAGGCATAACGCTAATACAAAAAGAAAATTAATGAGATATTGCGCAAAAAAAAATGACAGTGTTTAATGGAAATATAACGTTTATTTAACTTGGATTTAGTTCGTCAAATATTAATTTCGTTTCGAAGTTTCGACGAACACGGTATTTATAAATTATATTTCGGAAAAACAAATTTTCTTACAATTTTTAAAACCTTTTTCCTTTCTCTTTTCAGTGATTTTATACTAACGAAAAATAAAAATAAAATAGAAAATTTGTCAAATCTTTGAAAACATTACGTTAGTTTAATTGGAAAATTTAGAAATACGAATAATTTTACATCATTTTTTATTTAATTACTAAGGGGGGAGGGTTGCCCGTGCGTAAAATACGCTTAAATATGATATTTTAATTTGTCCAGATTTCGTTATATTATTATAGAGTTGTGATTTCAAAAGTAAAATAAAAGTATTTGGGTGCCATCAGTTAGAATCGAAACAGACAACAAAACTGTAGCATTCAAAGTTGGTGACGTTATCATTGTACCAACGTGAAATGCATATGGACTGATCAAAATTAAAAAGTAAAAAAGAAACTAAGATGAATGTGCAAAATGTATTACGATTTTTTTAAATGTTGACCCCTTTTTACCCTTTAAAACTATTTTAACCCTAACCCGAAGACTCATAAAAGAACGGTCCATCAAAATGCGATCATTCCAGTCGCCTAGTGCTGCTCTGCGACTTTTAGTTTCGGAGGTGATAGAGTTTGAAAATATTGAGACAGACAAACAGACATATACCCTTTTATATATTAGATTAAAATCGTTTAGTGTAAAACTTTGATTGATTATACAACTTATTCATAGAATAATTTTTCTCTTTTTTATGGTATTAACCCAAAGGATCAGCCAATCCGGGGCAGAGAAAAGATATAGGCCCGATGTTGTGACGGTTGTTGTCAAATCTGAATCGATATGTGTTGCCTGGTTGTGGTGAATTTTGAATAAAGAAACTTATTCATTTACTTGCAAACTATTCCTCCAGATGATTAGTTGGCCAAAACGCGGTGAGACAACAACAACTATGGAAGGCAGTAATTACTGAGGATACAGTTAAGGGACTCAATATTCCTATCCTGTCGCAAGTAATCACCTGAAGAAGGCCAGAGGAAGAGTTGTTCGAATCGTGGTAAAACAATAACAACTATGAAGATGAGGAAAACAGTCCGCGAATAAATAAATAATGATGTAAAAATTACTCATCTCAAAGGATTCCGATAAAAATCATAGAAATTTAGTTTGAATTTTTGAAAACATTATTACGCGAGTTGACTTTAAGAATAAAAGAACGAATAATGTTATAATTTGTTTGTGGCATTTTATACACATTATCACAACCTGTATTTTCAATTAGTTGTTGTTGGCAAGTTCCAGTGTAGAAGAGGGGAAAAATGTGTGTTTGCAAATTAAGTTTTTTTCTTTTATATATCTCTGAGTATTTGCTCTATCGTGATAATTAATTAGTTTTTGTTTTTTTTTGATGAGATGGTTGGCGGAAGGAGCCCCTAGGTCTTTTTCGGTGCATTTTTGAAGTGATATATATATATATATATATATATATATATATATATATATATATATATATATATATATATATATATACTTGTTTATTGTTATATAAACACGCTCACATCCCGCTGCTACAAATAGCCACTTGTTTCAATCAAACAACAGATATCATCAGGCAGCGACTTGACTATTCAAAAGTTCAATGAATAATGGATTTTTATTTTAGGTAGGAACTCTTTAGAAGTTGGAGTTAAAAAACTTAAAACACAGGACTTTAATTAAATAAAAAAGTAAAAAGGGAGAGGCAATTTAAATAAAGTTAAAAGATTACAATGGGGAGAGGGTGATTGAGAAGAGAAACAAGGAATAGAGACAGAAATAGAGAAAGAAAATATATAGAAAACAAAATAGAGAAAAAAATATATATATATATATATATATACATATATATATATATATATATATATGATATGGACAAGAAAAGAAAAAAGAAATAAATGGTTATAATAAAGAGAATAAGAACTAGAAGGAAAAGGAAAGAATAATGAGATCTAGTTAAATAGAGAAAGAGAGAAAGTAAGAATTTGACAGTATATAGAAAAAGAAAAAGAAAAAGAAAAAATCTGCGTGTCAACCAATTTATGAACAATTATACAATTCAGTAATGAAACATATTATTACAAATACAAACAGAAGATACAGTCCAAGCGTCAGAAATGAACGTGTCAAAAAAGGCAGTGAATGTATTCGGCTAGCATATTTATCCTCTTACATACGTCCACGAGTAAAATCAACGCAATTCAAACATACGTCCACCATTAATTAGGCCCTTTATGCTAAATGATATAAGTTTAAAGTTTTCGCGTTTTTATTAGATAAATATATGAATAAAAGAAGAAAATAATGATAAAACAATATTATAATTATTATTAATAACAATAAACATAATAGTAATGATAATAATAATAATAATAATAATAATAATAATAATAATAAAAACAGAATAAAATTAATATTTATTATCTTTTTAATATAACATATTTAGCCATAAGAGGGGATTAAATAAATTAAATAGGTCCAATAATTATAAATAGAAAACTACTAATATTTATGTATATAAAAAGAATACAATACAAATATATATATATATACACACACACATATATATATATACCCAAATATACACACACATACACACACATATATATATACATATATATATATATATACATATACATGCACATAATTAAAGGTGGTGTACTATTAAGTTGGAAGTTTAAGCTATTTAAGTATAGATATAAAGTCATATTAAATCACAAAATAATACATTCAATACCAGATTACTAATAACACAGATACAAGTACACTTACCTATAAATATATTCAGGCAAAAGAAGTAATTAAATCAACGAAATACTCAAAAATAGCGACGCACAGATAGATAGTACCCAAATTAAAAATAATAAGATACATATGTATATACTCACAGAAAACCAACCGACATACTAATAAGCATATATATACATATATATATATATATATACATATATATATATATATATATATACATATATATATACATATATATATAATCTTATGTATACACATACATACAAAAAATACACAAATATATGCACACAATCATATACTAATAAACAACAACGAACACACACATATATATACTCACACATAAATATGTATAATTTACATAAATTATATATATAGAAATACATAAGAATACAAATAATTTGGCAAGGGTACAGATAGATGCATACACACATAGAAACATACAAATGGATTGAATAAACATGGGGGGGTATACCAAATAATATAGAAATATATAGATCTAAGTACACACGGTCATAAAATAAATACATAGAGCATATTCCATTTAACTACTTGTAAAACATGCACAAGGATGCAACATGGGGAAGAGGTTGGAGTTTGGTTAATAGTGTGGGACCTATTAGATTGGAGAGTCTATTTTGAATCCTGTTTTACAAAGAGAGAGTCGTGGTAGATGCAGCAACCCAGATGTGGCACCAATACTCCATGTTAAGGCGAATGGTGACCTTGTACAGATAACATACTCACAGGTATGATTAATTCTTAAGCACGCTAGAGCAAGCGCATTTTCTTTGCAACACCTGAGAGTATCTTGGACCTCTACTAAATCACTATTCGCCCATATATGAAATATTATTGTCACATCTTGGTTGGCGTATTTACCGCTAGTCTCCCCCTCTTGAATAATGCCCGAAGAAGAATCTCCAATCTAATAAGTCCCACACTGTCAACTAAGCTTCAACCTCTGTTCCATCGCCACAATGGTGCATCCCTGTGCCTGTTTTACAAGTACTTTAATAGAACATGCTGTGATGAATTCCTAGCAGTTGTAGACCAACGATATAAATATCCCGACTAATCTGACAAGCTGCGAACACTGACCCCTTCACAGTAGATTCCGATAACATAGACCATTCGATTCTAATGGTTTCTATTCTTGGACCACTCTAATTTTGGAAATCCTTCCCTGTTTCCTATTTCCATGACTGTACTAACATACAGACATTTAAATATAATATGAACCGACATATTGCTGGTCAAGTCCTTATATAGTGCCCCTGCAGACATGGCCCCCAAATAGTAGCCCTTTTCTGTGCAAGTCACAATATGTTTTGTTTTTCGTATATAAGAGTAAATAAATAAATTCATGTACTTCCTTGCCAGACCCAAAATCAGTTGTGGTTTTGAGAAGACAGCGCACAAGCATAACCGAACTTTTATCTCCAAGAAATGCCTGAGTAGCCCCACTATCATTCACCTGTGAAGCGCTATAAGCGATTAACACAAAAAAGAGAAAAAGTCTTAGACACTAAACCTCAGCCCGACTGTAACGACGCAACCATAAAAAGTGCACATATTTAATAGCTGCCACATTAGTGTATATATTCTTGTTACTAGATAAAACTCTTGCTAAAATCAAAGTGGAGTATCTGTTTGTTTTTTACTCCTCAACTGAATTCTTCTGAACTGAAGAAATTTAAATGTTTGTTCCAATCCAGACTGCGCACATTTTGGGGGGCTGGATTTAAAAAATAACCTTGTAATTAACTCTGCCCTCGAGGGGAGGCAAATATATACGACATCGTAAACTTCTATGATTACTTTTTTTTATATTTAATTCAACAGAATGCATTTTTATCTTTTTATACTGCATCTCTAGTTAAAACACTTTAATAACAATAAAAAAAAAACAAATAATGATTGGTGGGATTCGAAACGCTGCCCTCTAATCTTCAAATTTTAATACTAATGTTCACCAACTATTTCGAAGTTTTTTTTACGACTAAACCCAGGACTGAACACGAATCTCCTGGCCCATTCGCGAAGATTCTAAACATTATTACAAATGTAAACCAAACTTGTGTTCAATTAATCGTATCAAATGAACCGTTGTAACATAGTGCATGTGAGCGCGTATGAAAGTATCAGCAGCAGCAGAGGATGACTGGTTTACGAAGATTAACAGCAGCAGTAGTTGAAAAAAGGCGCATATACAAATTAGGAAGTGTGCTTGAGAAGAAAAAGGAAAAAGAGAAAAAAATGCACCACATGTGGGGGAAAAAGGAAAGTCGAGGTCGAAGAAAATGGACGTTTAAAATCGAGGATGAGAATGGACTGGCTGTGACCGGAATGCGGTCGGAATAAGAAAAGTGTTTATCTGGCAAGAGACTTTTAAGACGGGGAAGTAACGGTAATAAATGTTTTTGTTAAAAAGGAAAAGATACCCGGATTTTTATTTATTTCTTTCCAGTTTTATTTTTGTGAATTACTAAAAGAAGTGTAGCACCACGCAACGTTACACCGTTTAAATAAACATTACATAAGCTAACAAGTGTGTCCTAAAACGAACACTAAGTTTACGAATAAATTGAGTGCCAATGGGAATGAAATCTTCAGGTGACTGTACGTCATTTAAAAAAAAAGAAACTATGTTATTTAAAAAAAAGAAACTGTATGTTATTAAAAAATAAACTGTATCTTATTAAAAAAAGAGAAATGTACGTTATTAAAAAAGAAACGTTACGTTATTAAAAAGCAATAAACTGTACGTTAGTAAAAAAAACTGTAGGTTATTAAAAAACAAGAAACAGTACGTTATTAAAAACTGTATGTTATTAAAAGAAGAAACGTTATTAAAAACAATAAACTGTACGTTTGTGAGACTAACCGTAGCCCTCGGCGCAAGAGGGTCCATGTGTGCCTGGCGTGTGGGGTGGTGGCTGATCCTGTGATCGGGGCAGCGGAAGAAAGAGTTTCAAGATGGCGCCTGCCTGCTTTTATTAGAGACGGAATCTCGCAGGATCGCGCGAGATCTCGCGGGGATGCAAATTAGCTAGGCCATCTTGAGTAATACAAATCGGTCCATTGGAGGTGCGAGGCAGTCGGGTTCTGACGTTTGTGGCGATCAGTACAGTGACCGTTGGGTTCCGTTTCTATTCGTGCAGTCAGCTGAGCTTTGTTAGTTGCCTTCGCGCCGTGGCTGTCATTGTTTGTTGGTTTGCTGTGTGTTGCCGTGGTTCTTCAGTGAAACGCTTCGTCGCCCACGACGAGTCTCACCGTCTCCTACACAAGATACTCTTACAAGCTATTTCGGCCTCCCCACTCCGAACTTGGTTTTCTTTTCTTCAATGGCGGATAGGTTCGATCTAAAGTTGATACCGGAATTCGACGGATCCGACCCGGTACTCAGCTGGGTTGAGAAGGTCGAGTTACATTGTCAGTTGTCCGGCGTGAAAAATGTCGAGCGCGTGATTCCTCTGCGGCTGACCGGCGGGGCCTTCGCTGTATATCAGCAACTCAGCGCTGAGGAGAAGTGTGACTACTCGAGTATCAAGGCGGCGTTGTACAGGGCGTTCGCCACTGACCCCGCCACTGCATGGGAGCAGTTTGAGACGAGGTCTATACGCTTGGGCGAAACTGTGGACGTGTATCTCGCCGAACTTAAGAAGCTGACGGTGTTGTTCGGCGGTCTTCCTGAGAGGGCCCTAGCCTACAAATTCCTGTCAGGACTCCCCGCTGGAGCAAAGCAGCTCCTGCGAGCAACCTCTACCATGTCCTCACTACCGCTGAGTGACCTAGTGGACAGAGCCAGGACAATAATGAAGGATGACTCGACGGTGCAGGAACCGGTAGTCGCCGTCGCACAGGCCCCACCAAGTGGCGAAGGACCGTCTCAGGGACCCAGCCCGCAAGGTGATGTCACCTGCTACAGATGCAACGGGCGGGGCCACATGGCAAGAAATTGTAGAAGGCGGTCGACGGCTGTTCGCTGCTACCGCTGTAACAAGACTGGGCACATGGCCCGAGACTGTGCGGGAAACGGGGACGGGGACAAGGTGCCAGTGCCGACCTCTTCCCCGAACAGAAAATAAACAAGGCGCTCCCTGTCATTCAAGTCCGAGTTAATGACACGTTATGTTCAGCCCTCCTTGATTCCGGTTGCTCCCGCACCATAGTGTGTGCGGACTTCTGTCGGGCGTGGAAAAAGAAGAACGTCAGGATAACTACCATCACTGGAAAAATACGAATGTGTTGCGGCGTGGGTGTGGTACACATTCGCACAAGAACTGGGAACTCGGCCAACGTCGAAGCGCTGGTGACACGCGAAAAGCCGCTGAGTTTCGACCTGTTGCTAGGCTACGATGCCATCAAAGCCCTGGGCGGCGTGTGCATAACGCGCGCTGGCGTTGTAGAGTTTCAGGATAGGCCCCCGGTGTGCGCAGCACTAAGAGTCGACCAGCCCGACTTCAGTGCGGAATTCGACGACCAACAGAAGGCGTGGACCGCCACTTGGAGGTGGTCAGAAGACAAGGAACCAGCCAAACTACAAAACAAAGTGGCAGAGTACCGTATGCCCGACCAGATAAGGCCTGCATACGAAAGCGAGCTCCGTGAATGGATTAAGAACGGTTGGCTGATTCCATACCCTTACGACAAACTTGGACCCCCCAAGGGCCTGATACCGCTGATGGCTGTTGCCCAACCTAACAAGTCAAAGGTGAGGCCGGTAATGGACTACCGTGAGTTGAATGCGCACGTTGATGCGTTCACAGCGGACGCCGACGTCTGTGCCAGCAAGCTGCGAGAGTGGCGCCGGCAGGGGTCCAATGTGTCCCTACTGGACTTGAGAAAAGCATACTTGCAGGTCCGGATCGGCGAGGCGATGTGGCCTTTCCAGACAGTGATGTTTTACGGGAAGAGATACTGTCTTACGCGACTCGGATTTGGGCTAAACGTAGCACCCCAGATAATGAAGGCTATCGTCAATGCCGTGTTGTCACAAGAAGAATGGATCAGAAAGGGAACATCGGCGTATATTGACGATATATACGTGAACGAAGATATCGTGTCCTCTTCGCGCGTAAGATCCAAACTTGCCGAGTTTGGTCTAAACTGCAAGGACTCTGAGCGGCTTGAGGATGGTGCCCGCGTATTGGGCTTGAGCGTTCAAGAGGAGCGAGGGATCCTGAAGTGGAGGCGTGGAACCGCAGTTCCCGACGTACCCGACGTTTACACAAGACGTGCCGTGTTCTCCCTGTGCGGGAAACTTGTGGGGCACCTTCCAGTATGCGGATGGGTTCGTGCAGCGACAGGCGTCATAAAAAGGAGGGCAAATGCGGTTAGCAAAGGCTGGGACGATGAGATAACCGACGAACTATTGGTTCGAATGTTAAAGGAGACCGTCGCTAGTGTGAAAAAGAATGACCCCGCCACAGGGGACTGGTGCGTGCAGGGAGACGAACTGAGCGTGTGGGTGAACGCAAGTTCTCTAGCGATCGGTGTAGTTTTGGAGAAAGATGGGGCCGTAGTTGAGGATGCCTGCTGGCTGCGACCGGCGAATGATGCTGCCCATATCAACCTGGCAGAACTCGACGCTGTAATAAAGGGCATTAACCTGGCACTTCAATGGGAAGTGAAGAAACTGCGTGTGCACACTGACTCACTTTGCGTGCACCACTGGGTGTCGGACACACTCACGAGCAAGGCCAGGGCACGCACCAAGGCAGCCAGCGAAATGCTGATAAGACGGAGGCTCGAGACTGTGAAAAAAACTGGTGACGGAGTACAACCTGTCCGTAGACGTAGTGCTCGTCACCTCGGACTACAACCTCGCCGACAAGCTCACTCGGGTACCACGGAGATGGTATGAGGCTATGAAGAAAGAAGCTAAGCCATTGCCTCTGTGTGCTGCCTCCGTCGAGGAGGACGAAATCAGGAAGATACATCACGACAGTGGGCACCCCGGAGTGCAACGGACCTACTACTTTGTGAAGTTGGCTCGACCATCAATACCAAAAAGCGCAGTAAGAGCAGTGGTCAGGGAGTGCCAAACGTGCCAGTCCATCGACCCCGCCCCAGCCAGATGGCGGAAAGGACAGCTGGGAGTGGACGCGACTTGGAGTCGGTTGGGTATGGATATAACCCACTACGGCAGCCAACACCTCCTCACGCTGATAGACTGCGGGCCAACGAGGTTCGCGATTTGGCGCCAATTGGCAAGGCAGGATTCCACCAGTGTCATCCACGAATTGGAATCCATATTCTACGAAAGAGGGCCGCCTGAGAAGATCCTCACGGATAACGACACGGCGTTCTGCAGCAGGGAATTTAGGCATTTTATGGACAACTGGGGGATCCGCCTTCGACACCGATGCGCGTATGTGCCGAGCGGCAACGGCATAGCGGAGCGATGCCACCGAACCGTGAAGAGGATCGCGACCAGGAAGAAGTGTACGATCGCGGAGGCGGTTTACAGATACAACACAACGCCTAAGGACACCGTGACTGGCGGCAGTGCGCCCGCTGATGCGATTCATCACTACCACGTGCGCGTCAAGGACGTTGAAGTGTGTCTACCCGACCAACGAGAACCCCAGGGGACGTACCAAGTGGGAGACACCGTCTGGGTGAAGCCACCCGGCGGCCGGTGCACCAGCAGCTTTTGGAGGGGGCGGGTCACCGGCGTCATCAGTGAACAGGCCATACTAGTCGATGATACTCCGCGCCACGTAAGGGATGTCCGGCCCGCTCTAAGCGCTGACCAATCGGCAAGCAGTGGAAGGAGCTAGTCATCCGACGATGAGCGATGGATCCAACCTGTGCCCCATGGACCTGATGACTCAACTGCGAGCTCTAATGCTGATGCTGATGCTTCCGATGCCACTTCTGAGAGCTCCGATGAGGAAGTCCCAGCAATACCCCTCCGCAGGAGTGCTCGAATCAAACGGCCACGTCCGCCGTGTCACGTATGTGATCTGGAGACCAGGGGGGAGTGTGAGACTAACCGTAGCCCTCGGCGCAAGAGGGTCCGTGTGTGCCTGGCGTGTGGGGTGGTGGCTGATCCTGTGATCGGGGCAGCGGAAGAAAGAGTTTCAAGATGGCGCCTGCCTGCTTTTATTAGAGACGGAATCTCGCAGGATCGCGCGAGATCTCGCGGGGATGCAAATTAGCTAGGCCATCTTGAGTAATAAAAATCGGTCCATTGGAGGTGCGAGGCAGTCGGGTTCTGACGTTTGTGGCGATCAGTACAGTGACCGTTGGGTTCCGTTTCTATTCGTGCAGTCAGCTGAGCTTTGTTAGTTGCCTTCGCGCCGTGGCTGTCATTGTTTGTTGGTTTGCTGTGTGTTGCCGTGGTTCTTCAGTGAAACGCTTTGTCTCACCGTCTCCTACACAAGATACTCTTACAACGTTATTAAAAAAGAAAGTGTACGTTATTAAAAAAGAAAGTGTACGTTATTAAAAAAAGAAACTGTACGTTATTAAAAAACAAGAAACTGTACGTTATTAAAAAAGGAAACTGTACGTTATTAAAAAAAGAAACTACGTTATTAAACATCAAGAAACTGTACGTTATTAAACACCCAAGAAACTGTACGTTATTAAAAAAGGAAACTGTACGTTATTAAAAGAAGAAACTGTACGTTATTAAAAATTCAAGAAACTGTACGTTATCCAGTATGCAATTAAAACCGAAAGTTGGCAGGTATCTCAGCTGCACTATGTTACGATTACGATAGCGACCCATTTTTCATGCTTACAGATATAGTGTTTCATTTTATTTAACTTATCAAGATCATGTTCTAGCGTTCCTGGAAAAATTGGGGGAAAAAACAAGAATTGCACTCCTTAGGAATAAATGCACCGAAAATAATCTTTTCACATAAAGTGCTAAGTCCTTATCTGCGTAAAAATGTTGGAGGGAGGAAGGTTTTGAAAATACAATGTAACAAAATAATGAGCTAGCTTACTGGTAATGCATAATGGTGGAATTTAATTAAGTAATGGAATAAAGTAATTTGTTTGTTCTTTTAATATTGTTGTATTATGGGGTGGCTCCCAGGTTGGGAAATCGTAATAGTGCGTAGGACTCCCTGGCTGTGGTACATAGCAATTTTAGTTACGTCGGTCGTCAGTAGGTTCACTTGTTTACTAAGCGGTTGTGATGACAACGAGTTAAGACTAGTGAGTTATCTCACCTTAGACTGGCACTTTTTCCTTATCTTGCCTCTCGTCAATTGTCAAAAATATCATAACAACGTTGAACCTGAAAACAAAGCGGTTGACACTTAGAACAATCAGCCGTAACTTAAAAATATGCATTAAAAGACGTAAGTCACAATTGTGTTTGTTTTTGTATAAAATTATATTTTACAATATAGTTACAATTTAAAACAGATCGTCTTTTTTCTTTTGGTGGTTCTGAAGTTCACAGCGATAGTAAGTTTTCTCACAGTGCTCTGAGGAGGGAAAATGACGCTTCAACGATCCGGTCTTCAGCAACACATGCTATTCCGTGTTTCTTCTCTCTCTGCTCTGCTCGATTCTCTCTGCTGATTCACCGTTTTTATTGGCATTTTTTCGCTTTGTTTTTTCTATCCACGCGTCCTGTCAATCGGTTGATAGATAATAGAACATGCGTTCTTAAGTCACGTTTTGACCTCAGAAGATCATTCGATTTCATCTTCAACCGAGCGACACGTGAATTACCCACTCATGCCAATATCTGTACTTCCAGAGCTTACGAGGAATGTCACGTTTCTTTGTTTTGTAAACAAAAAAAATCGTCGTCCGATTTCTCTGTTTATGACGTAAGCCCTTTCTCTTTCAACTGGTAGACAATCGATTATTCGATGCCCACTCTTTTAAATCTTTTATTAAAGTTTTTTCTTTTCAGTTATGTATGATGGTTCCAGCCATTCATTACATAACAATATGAATAAGAGTAAATATAACTCGGTATAATGATGACATTTTTTAAATATGAATTAGAGTAAATATAATTCGGTATAATGATGACAGATGTGCTGACGCGTACCTAGCAGCAGCAGCGTGATGACACGTATGCAAATGACTAAACTGCTACTCGAGGTGACGTCACAGCACAGAAGGCAAAGGGAAAGAAAAGAAGAGCGACAAAAGATGTATGATGGTTCCAGCCATTCATTACATAACACCCCTCCATTAACCATTTTTTTTTTCAATCGTCTATCGGTCCATCGACATTTCCAATAATGTTTTTTAATGTCACAATTTTTTTTCATCTCTTTTACTGTATTTTTTTTTCCGTTTAACTTAGAAAAAAAAATAAAATAAAAATAAACATCAACAAGAAAAGCATAAGGTCTTCTTCGGTATAAGTGCATCGGCCGCACTTAACAGCAAAATATACGCTGCAAATTTACCAATTTTACCGAAGTGGTCGATTTGTCCAATATTCTCCACTACCTCGGCTCTTTAATTAATATGACTAATTAACTAAATACGAGTCTTACATTTTAATGACTTGTTTAAAATGTGGGCAGCATATAGTACAAAAATTTCGACCAGAACGCCAGGATCCTAAATATTGGTGGCAACTCCGAACTCCCTATGATAAGGATGTTGCCTAACATCAACAGAGTAATTTTCTTAACCACTCCAAACATCCTGTTCCGCGCTCCCGACCCGCAGTTCGATTATAACCTGAGTTCCCAACCCCCGTGCTAGCCCTAGCTACGGTTGGCTGATCCCTACTATCATAATCAACTCTGCACGACCTGGGCACTAAGTTATATATATCTTCCTTCGATATTTTATCAACTTCTTTAGCCCTTTCAGCCGTCATGCTACGCGTGATTATTTTCCGTTCCATCAACGGGACCCTGTTTTCCTGACTTGGGGATTCTCGTTGATGGCGATTGCTCTGTTGGGGATAATTTTCTTCCTCCCAATAGAGGATTCTTGATTTGAACTACTATCCTCTACCGGTGCTGACAGGGTTGTTTTTCTACAGCCCTCTTGCTTGTTGGGGATATCCCATTCCTCCAGTTCTGCTTTCCGAAGGTGTTCCCCATGGGCTTTTGTTACTGCCCCCGTCAGTTGACTTCTAATTCTATACGAGACTGGCCCCGTCTTCTCTATTATTACGTAATATGGAGACCATCTTATATCTAGCTTTCCCTTTTTTCTATTATTTTTATAATAAACTAAGTCGCCAACTTGAAAATCGACTGCTTTTGTTTTCTCGTTGGCCCTATCTATCATTTTCTTCCTAGCTCTCTTTACATTGTTCCTGACTAATGTAAAGGTCCGATGCATGTCCTGCAGAGCGATCTCATGATCCTCTTCCCCGTAGTAAATTCTACGCGGCCTCAGTATGTTGTCTAACGGCAAGACAACGTCTCTATTATAGAGCAAATAATAGGGGGAGTACTTTGTTGTTTCGCTGACATGAAACCTTACAGCAGCCAGCATCTGGTTCAAGTACATGTCCCATGAACGGTCATTGTCCCCTATTTTCTTTGCTAGTACGTCATGCATCGTCCTATGGAATCTTTCTATTTTCCCGTTACTTTGCGGGTGGTAAAATGAGGTGGTCACGTGATCAACATTAAGCTCTTCTAAAGCCCTTTTCATGATCCCATTGACGTTCTCCGGTCCGTTATCCGTAAGTAACTGCAATGGTGCACCAAATCTGGGAAATATTTCCTCAATTAAGAGATGCACCACTGTCTCTGCCTTTTTATTAGGTACAGCGAAAGCCTCAGGCCAACCACTATACATGTCGATGAACGTGACTATGTATTGATTGCCTGACAAAGTCCTCGGATAGGGTCCGGAAATATCCAATGCAATCTTAGCAAAAGGAAAAGAAGGCATGTCGGTCTCCTGCATTTGAGGTTGTTGCTTCCTCAAATTTCTGGTCTGGCATGGGACGCACTTCCCTATGTGTTCGTTTACCTTCTTGAACAAACCAGGCCAGAAATACTTCTGTTTAATGGAGTGGAACGTTTTCTCCACACTCATATGACCATTCTCATCATGGTATTGTTTCAATACCTTCATCCTCAAATGTGACGGAATATATAATCTAACTAAAGGATCGTCGTCGGGTTGCGATAAATAATATACGATATCGTCCATTATGATGTACTTTTTTTCTTCCATCTTGGACGTTTTACCGCTCCTCATCCGTTTCTTTAATTCGACGATCTGACTATCGGCGTCTTGTTCTTTACACATATCCAAACCTGATAGTGTAGGACGCTCGCTTACTACCGGTGAGTCTTCGTCATCCTTATGCGATACAAACTCTCTTGGTTCAAAACGATTCGAGTTTATCGCACTCACCGTGTAATTCTTATCATCTATTTCTACTGGAGGATCGTCTTCATCCCGACTCGCATTTACCGCACGGGATAAGAGATCCGCACAGACGTTATCTTTTCCTTTTAGGTACTGTATGGTGCAATCATAGCCAGCCATACTTAATGCCCACGTCTGTATCTTCCTATTCTGTATCGGAGATTTCAGCAAGTACTCCAATGGTCTGTGATCCGTGTAGATGGTGAACGTAGCACTATGCAAGTAGTGATTCAACTTGTTTAAGGCATAGTGAATCGCATATGCTTCTTTCTCTATTGTTGACCATCTAGTCTGGGTATCAGACAACTTATGAGATAGAAAATAAATGGGTTTCTCTATCTCCCGACCCTCCTCCGGGTCGTAGACCATTTGAGACAAGGTTGCTCCGATCGCATAATCGGAGGCATCCGTGTATAACCTGTATCCTTTGTTAGTGTCCGGGTATGCCAGCATCACCATCTCTGCAAGCTTCGATTTCAATCGATTAAAAGCAGACTGACACGCATCGTCCCAACAGAAACGTGCATGCTTCCTAGTTAACCGAATTAACGGTTCGGCGATTACAGAAAAATCCTTGATAAATCGCCTGTAATAGGATGTCATGCCTATAAAGGATCTAACCTGCTTCACAGTGGTTGGGGTCGCAATTGCCTGAATTGCTTTAACCTTGTCCCCCTCCGGCTGGATACCTTTCTCACTTACTCGGAATCCCAGATATTGCACTTCCTTGCCGAAAAACTCACACTTCGCCGCCTTTAACCTTAAATTATGCCTACGTAAACTACCTAACACGTTTTCTATATGCCTAACATGTTCCTCCTTTGTTTTGGAGAATATCAAAATATCATCCAAATAAGGCACGGCGAATTCTTCCTGTCCCTGTAACACTACGGACATTAGCTCCTGAAACACTCCCGGAGCATTAGCAAGTCCGAATGGCATTACATTAAATTGGAACAGTCCTCTATGACAGGTGAACGCAGTTTTCTCTTTATCTTTTTCGTTCAACTTTACCTGCCAATACCCTGATTTCAAGTCCAACTTTGAGAAGTATTTTGCTGACCCAAGCGAGGACAGTATATCATCAATTACTGGTAGCGCTCGGGCATACTTCTTTGTTATCTTATTCAGAGCCCTAAAATCTACACAGAACCTCTTTGTTCCGTCTTTCTTTTTTACCAAAACTATCGGGAAACTCCACGGACTGTTTGACCTTTCTATCACCCCTGCCTGTAGCATTTCCTCTAGTGCTACATTAACTTATTCTCGTTGTTTGAGAGGTGTTCTATACGGGTTTTTCTTTATGGGATCGTTTTTTCCTGTATCGATCCTCATCTCTACTGTGTCAGTCCGGCCTAAATATCTATCCTCTGTGACGAATAAATCAGTATTTTGTTGCAGGACTTTATTTAAAACTTTCCTCATTTCTTCCGGCACTTTTATGCCGTTGAGGTTACTTTTGTTTCCCGACTTCTTTTGTTTATTTGGCTTTGATATTGCCATTACTACTTCTGTTCTTCTACATCTACCTATCTTGTAACCTTTCTTTAATTTTACTGTCTGGTTCGTGTTATTCATAATTAGCAAGGGAAAACTTTTCCTACCTTTAATTTTAACTACCGTGTTCGCTACGGATACACCACTTAGATCACTTAGGAAGCCCTTATCTATCTGCACTACTTCGTAATCTAAACCCTGACCGTTTCTCATTTCGGCACGAGCTGTGCACGCATGTAAATGCTGCGGTTTCAGGGTGACATCGTGCCTTAATCTAACTATACTCGAAATATAAGCCTCCTCTTGCAGCGCTATGTACTCGCTGCCTAATCGGATTGCTCCTAAATCAAAGTACATTCTAACACTATTTTGCTTGAGCCAGTCTCGGCCCAATATGACGTTCCTTTTAAGGTTTTTCGTCACTACAAAATCATGTCGAATGTACTGGCTTCCTACTTTAATTTGTAAACGCGCCACTCCTTGCACTATGAGAGGTGACCCGTTTGCAGTCCTTAAATTCATCTCTATTTTCTTTATGTCAGGCTTCTCTCTGAGACCTTCTAATACAGTACTTTTTATTACAGAAATTTCGGCGCCAGTATCTACTAAAGCCCTAAACTTATTTTTCTCTATCTTAATAGGGATGCAATTAGCGGCGCCCATATGTCCTACGATCTTTGACTGTTCACCCCTCTTCCTCTCGCTGGGCGTCTTGCGAGTGGGGTCTGCTCGTTTCCCGACTTAGGGAAGGTGTAGTTCCTGGCTATATGGCCTTTTCTGCCGCAATTGTAACACTTAATCCCCGGCCAAGGGCGCTCTGTTTCTCTTGCCTTGAAGCCGGGTCCCCTATTAAATCCTCTATAATTCCTCTGCCCCCTATCTGGCTCTGGGAATCTTTTTTTCCTTATCGCTTCTATATTCCTCTGGCGCCCACTATAATTTATTTCCATAGGTTCTTCTTCTCGGTCATTGCCTCTTATGCGGGTTTGCCACCGTTCCTCGATTAGGGCCTTTTCATAGGCTACCTTGAGGTCCGATGGTTCTTCCCTCATGACAGCGATTTTGACTTGTCTGTCATATAGCCCCTCGATGAAGAAACCTATCACTTGGCTTTTTATTACTTCATTGTTCGTATCTAGACTACCATACGAACCTATAGCCAAGTGCACTAACCTCTGCATGTAGTCCTGCACAGTTTCGCTTCTACCCTGCTTAATATTTGCTAACTCCCTAACAAACTTGGTAGGATCTGCCTGGACTCCAAAATAATTATCTAGAGCTCGCTTCAAGTCTACCCATGCCACACTCTCATTGTTGGCTAGTAGTCCTGAAACAAACTGTCCTATTTGGCCAGCCGTCGTAATTAACGCTAATTGGCATTTTTCTTCCTCTGTTTGGCTAACTATTCTAGTGTATTTATCTATATCATTTAGCCATCTTCTGTATTCCTGCGATCGTCTAGTGTCTAATGGTTTTATTTTTGATAACAACGCCTCCCCCCTCAGAGAGTTCGAAATGGCCTTCCCTACATTGTGTAGTTCAGCCCCTAGGATCTGAGCGAAATCTGTGAAAAACTGCTGTTCCATCTTTTACAATTATTTTCAAAATTATACAAGAAAGAAAGAAGAAAGAAAAGAAATATATATTAACTTTTTTTTTTTTTTTTTTAACAAAACTTTTTTAAGAGCCGAGGTTTAGAAAAATATTGAAAAAATCAACTAACCTTTGCTTTTCCTAAGATCCAGTGTTCTTTCTTCTTCTTTTTCTTGCTTCTGCGTTCGCGTTTCTCTTCGTCGATTGATTCACGTTGTGTTTTTTTTTCTTCTTTGTTGTTGTGTATGTGGTAACCAAGTTCTTTTTGTGTAAGAGTTCTTTTTGTTTAGTTTTGTTTTTGTTAAAAAGTTCTTACTTATCACTCTTGCGGAGTGAACTGGTCATCAAGGCACCAATTAATACTATGTTGTATTATGGGGTGGCTCCCAGGTTGGGAAATCGTAATAGTGCGTAGGACTCCCTGACTGTGGTACATAGCAATTTTAGTTACGTCGGTCGTCCGTAGGTTCACTTGTTTACTAAGCGGTTGTGATGACAACGAGTTAAGACTAGTGAGTTATCTCACCTTAGACTGGCACTTTTTCCTTATCTTGCCTCTCGTCAATTGTCAAAAATGTCATAATAACGTTGAACCTGAAAACAAAGCGGTTGACACTTAGAACAATCAGCCGTAACTTAAAAATATGCATTAAAAGACGTAAGTCACAATTGTGTTTGTTTTTGTATAAAATTATATTTTACAATATAGTTACAATTTAAAACAGATCGTCTTTTTTCTTTTGGTGGTTCTGAAGTTCACAGCGATAGTAAGTTTTCTCACAGTGCTCTGAGGAGGGAAAATGACGCTTCAACGATCCGGTCTTCAGCAACACATGCTATTCCGTGTTTCTTCTCTCTCTGCTCTGCTCGATTCTCTCTGCTGATTCACCGTTTTTATTGGCATTTTTTCGCTTTGTTTTTTCTATCCACGCGTCCTGTCAATCGGTTGATAGATAATAGAACATGCGTTCTTAAGTCACGTTTTGACCTCAGAAGATCATTCGATTTCATCTTCAACCGAGCGACACGTGAATTACCCACTCATGCCAATATCTGTACTTCCAGAGCTTACGAGGAATGTCACGTTTCTTTGTTTTGTAAACAAAAAAAATCGTCGTCCGATTTCTCTGTTTATGACGTAAGCCCTTTCTCTTTCAACTGGTAGACAATCGATTATTCGATGCCCACTCTTTTAAATCTTTTATTAAAGTTTTTTCTTTTCAGTTATGTATGATGGTTCCAGCCATTCATTACATAACAATATGAATTAGAGTAAATATAATTCGGTATAATGATGACAGATGTGCTGACGCGTACCTAGCAGCAGCAGCGTGATGACACGTATGCAAATGACTAAACTGCTACTCGAGGTGACGTCACAGCACAGAAGGCAAAGGGAAAGAAAAGAAGAGCGACAAAAGGCACCGCGTGAAGAGCAAACAGATAGGCGTGAGATGGGCGTGTGGCCCATGGTGGCCTAAGAGGATTTGGACACGTTAGCCAGTGCAAGAAGAACTTTTAAGAAAAGGTGTAATCCGTAATTTGAAAAAAAAAACATCGCTGCAGACATAGTAGTGGAAACAGACATAGTAGTTAGAATCTTTATTCTAATTTTAAAACCCCACGTGGACAAATTTACATAATAATTAACTGAAACGTTGAATTAGAAAGCATTAATAAATAACAGTGAATGAATCAGATGTTCTTTTCTAAATTAATGTTCGAATTAGCTGGGAGATGTCGACCGTGCAAATATGTAGAAGTAAAACTTCTTTTTATAAATACAAATATAATCGCAAAATGTTTGTTTCGTTTGACTTTTGGTCAATATCGTGGGCGCACAAATACAACTAAACTTTTTTGCTTATATGTATCATTTGTGTTCGTACAAAACATGTTGGAAAAAATATTATTCCCTAGTGTTTGCACAATTATTCATATAAAATAACAACTCAATCGGTAAGCTTTAAAAAAAACGTCTACCAAAAATAAAATAAAGGAAAGAAAAAGGTGAAGTATTTTATAGAAAAAAATGAAAAAGAAGAAAACGTTTTCTTATGTAAAGATGGCCTTGTCTGACTTGATTTTCCAACTTCCCTAAATACTTTGAATGGATTCGTCCAGCAGGTTTTACCCACTAACTCGTATAAGGGACTTACCTGTTTTCATGAGTAATTTAATATCATTTTATTTAAGTGTTAAATACTGGGGATCG
The DNA here is from genome assembly GCF_053919585.1 of Euprymna scolopes. Taxonomy (NCBI): domain Eukaryota; kingdom Metazoa; phylum Mollusca; class Cephalopoda; order Sepiida; family Sepiolidae; genus Euprymna; species Euprymna scolopes. The sequence goes on along the minus strand of NC_136486.1, from coordinate 177,426,271 downwards.
AGAGAAAGAACGCTATTCCGCAATACCAAAGCTGGCTTTGTTTACTGAGTCCGAGTTTTGCAACCAACAGTACATCTCACTTCCTGTACTTATTCTTAGTTAAGCATGGAATACTTGTCCGTAGGTATAAACATATATTAATATTTGTTTAAAAATATTATAAAGTTAAGAAACATACACACACACACACACACACACATTATTGAAAATTATAATTGTTATATATATATATATATATGTAACAATAGTCTTCATAAAATATTAATTATTTTACACCCTCATATATATATATATATTTATATATATATATATATATATATATATATATATATATATATATATATACATATATAATCTCCTCTTAATGTCTAATATATATATATATATATATATAAATACACACAGACACACACACACACACACACATATATATATATATATATATATATATATATATATATATATATATATAGCCAGTAGAGTTTAGTTTCCTAGAAGTACATCCAATGAAACAACATGTGTCTACCAAAGAGTGCTCAATGAGTGAACAGGGCAGGTATATTAAATTTATTTATACAAACATTAATGGCTACACATGTGCATACATGTTTCTGTAATCACCCGCGTTGGGGGATTACGTCTTCAGGCCAAGAATCTCTCGACGGTAATTCTTGGCCTGAAGACGTAGTCCCCCAACGCGGGTGATTAGAGAAACATGTATGCACATATGTAGCCATTAATGTTTGTATAAATAAATTATATATATATATATATATATATTTATATATATATGAAAAACAAAATTATTCATATATTCATCAACGGTTCCTCTTCTTTTTAAGACGACTGGATGCATAAATAGTTTTGCCTTTTCCTTTTTATCATATTGCAATATTATTTCCATCATTTTCATTATATATATATATATATATATATATATATATATATATGTGTGTGTGTGTGTGTGTGTCTGTGTGTATTTATATATATATATATATATATATATATATTAGACATTAAGAGGAGATTATATATGTATATATATATATATATATATATATATATATATATATATATAAATATATATATATATATGAGGGTGTAAAATAATTAATATTTTATAAAAACTATTGTTACATATATATATATATATATATATATATATTATATATATATATATATATATATAACAATTATAATTTTCAATAATAATTAACACATTGTCGAAACATTTTATGTTATTTCAAAATGCGGCTTCCTCCTACTAAATATCCACATTTTTATAAAAATTCTTGTATAATTTACTATTTTTAGAAGGTCAAAGACATAAAAACGTAACTCGGACACAATCCTGCATTTTGCATTTAATGCAATTATTTAAGGTGTCTGAGGTTTTCCGTCAATTTTTTTATGTTGGGTGAAGAACGTGTAATTCCTTACAGCAATGCATTGCTTTTACGTTATGAAAATGTCAAGTTTTATCTCAAGGACGATTTATATACCGGTCGACCAGCTGAGTTCGACTGAATTAATTTCTTCACTTGTGAACCTCCTTTAATGAATGGACGTTCACAAGAAACCTCATTAATTATTCGCCAATTTAACGCTTCGTTGCATCTCTTTTTTCTTTTTTTTTTTTTTTTGATAAACAATTGTTATTGCTGCGGAGAGACTTGGCACGTGTGTTTGCGATCATAAAGTAATTGCAATGTCTGCTTGGCCGGCGAATAAATCTGAATTTAAAGTCGATTCATCTGGAAGGAAGTGATTAATAATTGCTAGCAGACATAGGATTCTGAAAGGCAACGATAGCAAAATGATGGCATGAAACTTCTATTTTCCGATTTTATGACATTTCTGGCCTGTAAAGTTTTCTATTGCTGCCCATATGATATATGATATAATATTTATGTGCGGGAGTTACAAGAATAAGAATGGTTATTTGAGAGAAGACTTATCTGGATAATGCAAAACTCAACGAATTGATCTGGAGCTTATATAGAAGATGAAAAATAAAAATGGACAATATAAACATATATACTAATACATTGAGATTTATTCTTTTATTAAATATGGATGTTACATCGATTAGAGGTGTAGAATAAGTAAATTCCTCATACCTAAGTATTTCGAAGCATAATGCTTTTTATCAGAAGAGAAGCAAAGGTGCTAGGTAACATATTAGAGGTGCGACATCTAGCGATAACTATAGGAACAAAATAATGGAGCGTAAGAGAGAAAGGGTAATACATTGTACTGTGGGGGTAAGGAACTAGAAAAACTACAATGACCTATTTGATAGAATCTTCGTTCAATGAATGAACATTCGGAAGAAACCTCATGAATGGTGCGTTTATCTAACGCTTCGTTGCATCTCTTTTTTGATAAACAATTGTTGTGGCGGAGAGACTTAGCACGTGTGTTTGCAACTACAAAGTAATTGCAATGTCTGCTATGCTGGTGAATGAATCTGAATTATTTCGCTCCAAATGTAATTATCGCTGGACCTTGCACCTCTAATATGTTAGTTCAGTCATCATAATTCATTTTACAATCCACTCTGATCCTTGGGTGCAATAAAAATAGGCGGCATTACATTTGGAACGCCCCTTGTATATTGAGAGGTGACAATATTTTACGTCATGCATGGGAATATGCGTGTGCCAAGTTCGAATCATGTTCGTTTTACAGAAACATTTTCATCCAGAATCTAAACACTTTATGTCCTGAATTATGATGTAGATGATTAAAAAATATTAATTGTTTATTTTATGACCTGAATTATGATGCAGATAATAACAAAAATATTTATTGTTCATTTTATGACCTAAATTATGATGTACATGATTAAAAAATATGTATTGTTTATTTTATGACGTGAGTTATAATGTAGATAATTACAAAAATATTTATTGTTCATTTTATGACCTAAATTATGATATAGATGATTAAAAATATTTATTTTTTTCATTTTATAACATGAATTATGATGTAGATGATTTTAAAATATTTATTGTTCATTTTATGATCTAAATTATGATATCGATAATTAAAAATATTTATTTTTTTCATTTTATGACCTGAATTATGATGTAGATGATTTAAAAAATATTTATTGTTCATTTTATGATCTAAATTATGGTGTAGACGATTTACCAAACATTTATTGTTCATTTTATGACCTAAATTATGATGTAGATGATTTACAAAACATTTATTGTTCATTTTATGACCTAAATTATGATGTGAATGATTAAAAACATTTATTGTTTATTTTATGACCTAAATTATGATGTAGATGATTTAAAAATATTTATTGTTTATTTTATAACCTAAATTATGATGTAAATGATTAAAACAATATTTATTGTTAATTTTAATTAGTTTAAAGGGTAATTATATTATATATATATATATATATATATATATATATATATATATATATATATATATATATATATATATATAGTTATTTATAGTTATTATTCCAAACACAGGAGATTTATTTAACAATGATAATATTTTATTCATACGTAAATGTAATAAGTTATACACGTGTTTCGTTGAATAGCAGAACTTATTTCCTTATAATAAAAACGATATGAGAAGGCAAAAAATGTCCATTAAAGGAAATGGAAATTCTTTAAAGTTTGAAAAATCATAAAAAATTTTACTTATTATATAGATATCCTTCCGAACTCGGTGGATTCATCACCCGCGAGCAGACATCATTTTATAGCGTTATATTTGATTAATTAGAAAAATGGAAAAAATTGAAAAGACAATAACTGTCTTCTGCCAAAGGAAGAAGTTCCATGAGAGCATGAAAGCGGTCTACATTCGCATGCATATCCTAGTTAGGGGAGGTGACTATGTTACGTTTTTGCAACTTTAGCAGGGAGGTGTCCACGTCCTCCTATATACAGCGCCTGGAATTCCCATATTATAACCCATCTTATATTGACTAAACTCAACGTTGCTTAACTTTGGCGAACTAACGAGAACCGGGATGCCAACAGGATACATTATTATTATTCCCTATTGGTTATAATATTGTACCCAATATATAGTAATGATTTCCAAAGTTTTAAAAAAATTACACATTCCAAACATAAATGCATATATATATATATATATATATATATATATATATATATATATTACATAATTTAAATAAAATGGAATTCGAAGTACAATAAAAAAAATATTTTTAAAATATTTAAATATGTTTTTTTTTTAGCCTTCTTAAGTGTTAGATTATTTTGGTACACCCTATACATAATACCTTCTTATTATTGGTACACCCTATACATAATACCTTCTTATTATTGATACACCATATACATAATACCTTCTTATTATTGGTACACCCTATACATATATACCTTTTTATTAATTTGATTTTACCATATCCCTTTTCTCTCTTTTTCATGTTTTCTGCTTTCTTAATTATTTTGAATATCTATAAACTATTTAATAACTTTTTTAATGCAAATCTGATGAATTTCATATTTGTAGTTTTTTTCAATGCATTAACCTGCAAAATTTATTGTATATTTTGCAAACCTCTTTTTTCTGATGAGAAGAATTGCATTTTTCGAAACTCCATGGAATATGCGTTTTCTTGTTTATTTGTATTCTTTGTCAGATAATTAAAATTTTGTATACCTTTCTTACAAGTTTAAAATGTTCTTTTTTTTTAATTTGATCAATTTTTCAATCACCGCTCCCGTGGATCGATCGGTCAAACTGCTGACTATCAACGCGATGGTTCTATGTTCAATCCTTTGCTTGGGAGAGATGCTAGTCTAGCGGCACTGATGACTTGTGATACAACGAAACAGGATTGTATGTCAATTACTATATATATATATATATATATATATATATATTCTATTGTTTAACACATACGTGCTCGACCAACATCTTCTGCTGTATCGAACATTTAAGCTTTATACTTCACCAACATCTTCTGCTGTATCGAACATTTAAGCTTTATACTTCACCAACATCTTCTGCTGTATCGAACATTTAAGCTTTATACTTCACCAACATCTTCTGCTGTATCAAACATTTAAGCTTTATACTTCACCAACATCTTCTGCTGTATCGAACATTTAAGCTTTATACTTCACCAACATCTTCTGCTGTATCGAAAATTTAAGCTTTATACTTCACCAACATCTGAATGAAGACGTGCTAAGTCTCACCATTCCATAACACGTAAAAGAAAGAAAGAAAACAAGTTTCGGTATTAAGATTCTGCTATGACTCAAAATATCAAATTTAATTTCCATAAATGAATATGTCTATTTATTGAATGTGATTTTGAAAAATTTTTTGGCTTTAAAAATTTAATATCTTTGATTTTGTATTCCATATCAACAGTGCTTACTTTCTATTACGTAATGTATACATATATACATATATATATATGCATATATATATGTATATATATGCATATATGTACATATATATATGTATATATGTACATATATATGTATATATATATGTATACATATGTATATATGTACATATATATGCACCCAGTACTACCTACCTCATGGTCGGGTCACTGGCGACTAAACTGGTTCCCCCACCAGACTTGTTTGGTGAGAAGGGTGGCTAGTCTCCCTGAAGGATTAAAAAAAGACCTTCCAAAGGGCGAATGAACCCTTTTTCGGGATCAACAGCCAACTAGCACCGTGTGTGTTTGTGTGTATGTATGTGTGTGTTGGGGTGGAGAGGGCTTCCGTAAGCCGTGGTGAAGGCAACCTTTCTAGAAGCAAATCACTGATTTAAAAAACCATAAAGCGGGAGACCATTATACGCATTAAGCTGGTCTGCAGTTTAACTTGTTGCTGGCTATCTTGCTCTTGCTTATTGCTGGATCTCAACATTTTGAACCGAGAGAGAGACTTAGCTGTCGTACAAAGCTATGAATCTGTAACATCATCTGTGTATAGATACTCCCTCAGGCATTTGTCTATTAAAATGGTCCTGTGGCGACGGAAGTCATTTTTGGCTCATGGACTTTAAGTCTCTGAGGGAGTGGCACTTGTCTGACAAGACGTTGCAATCATCATATGTATATATATGCATATATGTACATATATGTATATATATGTATATATGTGCATATATATATATATATATATATATATATATATATATATATATATATATATATATATATATATATATATATATATATGACGTTTACATTTAGCTACTGTCTCTCAGATCCAGGAATGTCTAATTCGATATTTATTATGTCATACCGATGTGAATCGTCTTAAGTTTGAGTATATGTATTTCATACAATAAAATGAGTTCCCGAACAATAACTGAAAATATTTTATTTTTGAATGTAATGCAATATAAATTTTATTTATAATTGACAAATTATTTTGCAAATTCTGAAAATCTGAGGAGAGTTGATTGAAACGAGAACATTTAATCGTGCACATTCTATTTGTGCATAATACACGGCGTACAGTTATGCGTGTCTCTCATTCTACACTTATTAACTTCACTAAGTTTTTTGACCCTGTACTAGGACGGGTATGTAATCTAGTAAAATTGTTGGTGAGTGGCGAAAACAATTTCTATTCTACAATCCACGTGTTTTGTCTCTCACGAAGAAAAATTGCAGTTTAAGCTTTGAATTCGCAAAAATAGCACAAAACTGTGTGAAAACTCGTTTCTCAATTCGATTATTTAGCACCTTTTATCCACATACAAAGGACGTAATCCGTTTCTGTTAAAAATAAGTCAGACAAAGGCCGTATTTTGAAATGGACGAGTTTTTTTTTTTTTTTTTTTATATATTTTATTATATTTTCACCCCAAACAAGGCACATTGCCACTTTGGTGTAGGGGGCTACTATCAGGGGAAACATCTACTGGGGCACTATGTAGGGATTAGGGCAGCGAGATGTTGGTTCACGTTGCACTTGAACTTATGCATTTCAGTACAGTTGGGGAAGCAGTGACCTGGAATGGAATTCCAAAGTCTAGCAGTTCTGGGGAAGAAACTACTGGAGTAGAACGATCTTTTACATCTAGGGATCTCTACAGTGTGGGGGTGGGATTTTGCAGCTTGTCGGGTCTGTCGAGGGTGTTCACGTCGTGGGGGCACAAGTGCTTGCAGTTCTTCAGAGCATTCACCATTATAATACTTGTAGAACAGGCAGAGGGATGCAACGTTTCGACGATGGGACAGAGGCTGAAGTTTTGATGCCAGTTTAGGGCCTATCAGATTTGCGACTCTCTTTTGAACCCTGTCAAGGAGAGAGAGACTAGTAGCCGATGAGTTGTGGCGAAATTCACACACGCTGTGTATATCTTCATATATATACTAGTAGGCAGTGCGGCATTGCCCTGTGGTAAGATACCCTTGCATATGATATAATTCAGACAGATTTCGTATTTATTATTATAGAGTCAATTCTCTATCGATTATTATATTGCACCCAATATATAGAAGTGATTTTAAAAGTAAAATAAATAAATAAATAAAACGTGAGTACCGTAACCTGGAATCGAAACCAAAACATATATCTCTCCATCTGAGTAACGTTTATACACATATAAAATGTTTTTAAAAAATAACGTTGTTTAACCTATAAATGCATAGTTGCGCATGCGCACAAGAGCAAATCTGTCAATTATATAAAATTAATAAAACCATAGACACATTGGACAATTAAGGTAGTTTAAAAAATAAGCTCAAATGTTGATCAATCATTCATAAATCGTTTCCAAAATAATTTTAATCAATTAAAACCATTGATGCGAGTTCTAATGCTCATCTGACCTTTTTTATAAAGATGTGCTCTGATGAACTTATTGCATTTGTGCCCCCTCGATATATATATCCCTGACAAACCCGCTTAGCAACAAAATCACACCCCTTCACCGTTGAGCTATCTAAATGATAGAAAGCTTTTCTACTCTCTATCTCTCTTCCCTTTAACAGCTAGATTTTGGAATTCCTTTCCTGCTATCTGCTTCCCTGACTGTGCTGACATGCAGAAGTTTAAATGTAACGTAAACCAACATCTTGTTGATTTTTTCCAGGCATGGTTATAAATTGTTTCCCCACACATCCAAGTGGCGATATGCCTTGTTAGGGGGTAAACGTGATTAAAAAAATTATATTCACGTTAATTTCAGAAGAATTTGTTTTCCTTTGACTTTCATTTAGAAAACGTTGTTATTATCTGGTGAATAGGTATACTATATATATATAACAGCCTCATAGGTTTCAGTTAGAGTTAATCGAACTCGAGGATCAGAAAAATCAGAACATTTTGGTGTATCGGAATCGGAAAAACTTTATCCTTATTTCTGATTCCAAAAACGATTCTTTTAAGTTTTTCCAGACCCTAAAAATTATACAACCACAATCTATTTATTTATCTATTTATTTATTTATTTACAGCATATGACTAAGAGTCACGGACCGGAATTGAGAAATCTAATTTTTCTATGTAGCATTGATTCTCTGATTATAATTTTATTTGTTTTTATTGGTTAATTAGAGAGAACAGAGTAAATAGTTTATAGTTCACTTGCTTATTCCTTTATCAAATTTATTTTACCATATTTTGATACAGGTGTAGTACGTATCTCAGAGAATTCACAGTTTAATATTTAACGCTTTAAACTGCTGGACAAGGTTTTTCTATCTTGTGGCGCCGCTCTGATCTTTTCAGTGTCTGACCAGCGCGTTGGCACCAGAGAAAAACAGAGATGAAAATCTCAATTAATTTATCCAAATTTTATATGGAAAATAATGGGAAGACATTTAGAAAAATTTCAAATTAAAACCGAACTTATATCTACATTTAAAAGTATACTCTCTCCTCAAACTAGATTCTATTTTCGGCGATTATATGTGAACACAATAAATAAAATTATTATTTTTGTATATTTCGTATAGGGTTAGTTGCACAACTAACCCCACACAAAATACTTCTTAGTTCCTTTTAAAACAGTTAATTTTTTTTTTTACTATTGTGGCAAACTTATAAAATCATACGTAATAGCTTTAATTTCGTATTACGACTCAGACTTAGAGCTGGTAGTATGAAAGAGGTGCATTGTTTATCACTTTTAATAATGGAATGTTTTATACTAAAGTTTGCTCAGAAACATTATAATTAAAAAATATTTGCAACTCAAATAAGATATTATCATTATAGCTAACCCACACTGGCTTTTACTTAGAATGGTGCATCTTCTCCAAATTATATTATTTCAAGTAATAGTACGAAGACGGACACTCCACGAGACTAGATGTATTTGTCATGGAATCCAGTAATCCAAGAGAAAGATATATTTAAATGGTCAATTGAGTTGAGAAAAATTATGTTCTCATCTTCTTTACAAACTCATTGTTTGAGGGGGGGGGGAGAACTTTAATGGAATATTCGAATATCTATGGATCGCATGCACCAAAAGAAAGGGGCATTGATTTCTGAGAACTCTGACTGCAGTAAAACGAGACAAAAACATCCCTGTGTAATACTGACAAGTTTCCCGTTCACATCTATGAACGAGTACGCAAGAGTCAAACTGGGCTGGAATGTCACTTAAGTGCACATGGCAGAACGGCATTGACCTGAGGAGATAAGCTTCTGTCAATCATAACACACACACACACACACACACACACACACACACACACACACACACACACACACACACACACACACACACACATATATATACACATATTTAGTTCTAAATACATTAGCTAAATTCAAATATATTGATATCGTGATTTTTTATCATAGTGTTCATATTAATTTATATATCTTTATACACAGACATGGCGAAATAGAATAGACACTCATAGAAACATATAATTTAAAGAATAAAATAAAAATAAATGGTCACAAAATACTTGGTTGACATTTCCTTTGCTATTTTTAAGTCTAGGACCTTTTTAGGCATGACATTGGTCAGTCGACCAATAATTTCTTGCTATGTCTGACGCAAAAATGCTAAAAGTTCATGCTTAGAAGATGTCTTTCTTTCCTTTATGTGAAGGTTCCAGACAAATATGTTCTAAAGATTTTTAATTGGATTCATATCCGAGAACTGATTTAGCCATGGAAATTTATTAATCCCATTTTGGCTCAATCAATACTGTATCACTCTAGCAAGTGATCATCCATAAATAGGTTCATTTTACCATTTGAGAATATTGGTAGGAGTCATTCATGTAATATTGAAATATATTTAGCAGAAATGATGTTTCCTTCGAACTCCACCAGGTCGGAGCGACCAAATTGCACTCCATACCATAACTAAGAAACACCCATGTTTTGCCGTTGGATGCAATCTTTTGAAATCTTGCTGTCGGGAAATAATGTAAATCGTGACTTATCAGAGAAAATGACATCGGTCCAAAAGGTCATAGGTCTCTCCACTATCTCACGAACCCAATCTTTCCTGTGCTTGATATTGGAAGGGTGAAGAAGAGTTTTCCTTCTCGCAGCTCTACAATGGTAGCCATGCGTATATTGCAATATCAGATGGTTTGCAACGGGAATCCCCTTCACCATTTCTTTTCACAAGACACAACTGTTTTTTCAGAGGGCCCGGGGTGACTTGGATGAAGATTTGTACAATCTTTATCCTCTCTTGTGAAATGTACGATCACTCTAATGACAATAGAAAGTCATATTGAAAAATTTCCTGTTATTTTGAGTTGGCTAAGACTGCCTTCATATTGACCCATTATACGTCCTTCCAGAAATTCCATAGCCCTTGAGCCCCTAGAGGGGCAGAGGCTATCTACAACTTTTGTAGATGTTTTTGTAGCGAGGAGTTCTTGTTAGAGGGTGAGGGTGCTGGCCCCACGCCCAACCTTTCCAGAAGGTACATACAGCGCCTAGCTTTCCCAAATAGTCACCCATCTGGTACTGGCCATGCTCAACGTTGCTTAACTTCGATGATCTGGCCAGAACCGGTGTGTCAACGTGATTGTGCCATACATTTTTTTTTCGTGACATGCTTTAATGTTGTTAGATTTTTTTTTAGACGATAGTCACCACTTATCAAGACCCGGAGGCCACTCGAGGATAAGGGTTATTGCGTGTACAGTAATCAATGGGATAATATCGTAGTACTCGTTAGTAATGGAAATTTGATAAATTGGATTACTAAGGGGGCGGTTTATAAGGAATTTATTTATGTTGGACTTGAAGACATCCAAGTTGTAGTCAAGTGGGAATCAGGCAAACGAAACAGAATTCCACAGGCGTACACTTCTAAGACAGAAGCATTGTTCATGGAATCTACAATATATTTAGGCACAGATAAAAAAGTGGGGGAAATTATTGACAGTGGTTTCAGCTAGACTGGTGTTTTTCGTGAAAGATTAGCGAGAGGGGACCAAAGATTGGAGCGCAGACGAGCATTTGCCATAGAAATAACGATAAAACAAAGATAGGCTCGAAACGTCTCTTTTGTGAGAGAGAGGTTGCATGGAAGAGAAAAGGACATCCCCCACTAAGCCACGAAGTCAAGGCAGGATACGCTGAAATTTCAGCAGTATTTTTATTTGTGAAAATAAATAATCATATATTAACCTTAGGAAAATTATTTATCTTATTGTATATTATTTTCTGTCATGCATATGTATATGTACATAAATATATATATATATATATATATATATATGTGTGTGTGTGTGTGTGTGTGTGTGTGTGTGTGTGTGAATTGAAATGTATAAAAAAGAATACGAAAAGTATAAAAACTTATAACGTTTCTTTATTCGTTTTCAATTGGTGACGTGCAGAAATACAAAATAATATTATGAAAAAAATTTTTTTAACTTTTTTTACAGGTACATCATTTTCGACCGATCCTTCAGTCTTCATCGGTGTAGTGAAAGTATTTATATGCATATATACACACATAAACGCATGCATATATACACATATACATATACAAACAAGCACACATGCACATACATACATGTTTGCACATATATTTACACGTAGAGACAGCTATACATATATACACAAGTCTACATAAGCGAATGTAGGGAGAGAGAGAGGGAGAGAGGAAGAGAGGGGGGAAGAGTTATAGGTGTGCGAGAAATACACACACACACACATATATATATATACGATAATATGAAGAAAGTTAACACTTAAAGAAAATGTGTTTTGAAAAAGCACACACGCACATACATGCACACACATACACATACATCGACATATACATACATATATACATATATATATACATACACATACATACACATATATACACATATACTGACGTGTACATACACTTTCATGTACATATACACATACACTCGCATAAATACATATATGCGTACATAATACGTACACACATACACATACATAGACCAATGTATATGAGAGTATAAAGAAAGAAACAATTAGGGGAAATGTGAAGGTTTCGGAAAGAGTTAAAACAAAAAAAAAGGTTTACCCCATCTCACCATGCATTTCAGTCTTAAGGAAAATGTTTATGGAAAGTCTTTGTTGTTATAAAACTTGTAGCCATTGAGTAGTCCTAGGTTTTTGTTAAGGCTTGAAGTGTGCGTGTTGAGTTTTAGAATTTTTTTTTTTTTTATATTTTCGTCTCTGGTGGTGTGTAATAAAACTGGATGCTATGAGGATATGTCTGATGTTGTCTATTGTGTGGTTAGGTAAATTATAGTGGATATCAACTGGATGCTGTGTAGATTTGTCTCTGATGTAATGTTTGTGGTTATTAAGGCTTAGGCGGAACTCCAGGCCTGTTTCCCCCACGTAAGTGCCTTTTGTGCATTCGGTGCAGTATAACAGATATATTACATTTGAGCTATTGCAATTTAGAGGGGAAAGTTTGAGAGTATACAGAAGGAACAGATTAGGGAAAATGTGAAGGTTTCGGAAAGAGTTAGCAAGAGAGGAGAAAAAAAAGGTTTACCCTAGTTCACCGTGGATTTCAATCCTAAGGAAAATGTTTATGGAAAATCTTTGTAGTTATAAAAATTGTAGTCATTGAGTAGGCCTAGGTTTTTGTTAAGTCCTGAAGTGTGCGTGTTGAGTTTTAGAATTATTTTTTTTTCATATTTTTGTCTCTAGTGTTGTGTAATAAAATTGGATGCTATGAGGATATATATATGAAAATTAAGTTCAAATATATTGATAAGGAAAATCTTATTTATAATTTTCATAATATATATATATATATATATATATATATATATATATATATATATATATATATATATATACACTGATTAGTTGCATTCCAATAACCAAAGTAAAAGTCAGGTATTATATATGTGTTCACGGCATTCTACAGCCTTGGGTAATAATGGATATCCGCTGTAAATGTGCCTGAGCATGTAATTGTGAAGCAAGAGTTGCGCAATTTTCAAGTACACATCTATTGAATCAGCACTACTTCATTCCAGTGCTAACAGAAATCTATGACTACTGGACACACACACACACACACACACACACACACACACACACACACACACACACACACACACACACACATATATATATATATATATATATTTCTGTGGAAATATATTTTATTTTCTTATAATATATGCCAATCCTTGTTTAGTAAGCTTAATTACATAGCAATATAGTGAATGGATGACAAAAGACTATATTCCAAATTTCATGATGGTGACCATCTTATAATTTATTCCTTTAATTCAGTTAACATTTAAAATTCTTGACAGTATCTCTTTCGTGGCGCAAAATCAATTACTTAATTATTATATCAATAAGTGAATCTATTTTGCCATAACTCATCAGAAGAAATAGCAACAATCAACCCGTCAAAGGAACTAAAGTGCGTTTTGACATGATTAAAATCCGAAAATTGGAAAAGAAGCTGCAAATACCTTATAATATGTTGCCTTTTGACGGATTGTTGCTATTTTTCTGATGAGTTAAGGGCAAAATAGATTCATTAATTGGTATAATAATTAAGTGATTGATTCTGCACTACGAAACAGATACTGTCAATTGAATTAAAGGAAGAAATTATCAGATGGTCAATATAATGAACTTTGTAAGTTAGTCTTATATATATATATATATATATATATATATATATATATATATATATATATATATATATATATATATATATATATATACTTGATTCATATTGCTATGTACTTGACCTAACTATCCGGATCTACTCTGCAAAGGAATTTACAGGGATTGTGTTATATTTAGTCCACCCGGATATATAGAGAACATTCTAGAGAACAAACCATAATGCTTGTATTTTGAATTAATGGTTACAGAGATGAAACTACTTTCACACACTTTGAACGATAGAACACATGACATAATTGTGTAACATTTATTATGTCTCAACTGTTAGACTTTCAACATCCGGCACATAGACAATGTATTGTGGGTAGAATGGTAGAAAGGATATGAATTGTCGATTTCTTGCTAGAAAGTTTTAAACGAATATTTGCTACGGAAACGTATAAAAAGAGTAAGCAATACGTGGGAGTCTGGTATCATGGGAGCAGAAAAATACGACATTTCCTCCGTCCTAAAAAGAAACAGAAGTTCCTGAGGTATCGTCTCATAATAACAAAAATATACCTCTATCTCAAAGGAGAATGATATACCTGGGAGAATAACCCTAAATTAATTGAAAGACGGTTTTATGACAACAGAATCAATATTACACTATCGATCCCGATTAAAATATAGTACAATAATAGATTAAATCGATTTTTTTTCAGTTACTTAAAAATGCCTAGTCATAAAAACAGTATTGTTAAGATACCCTTGGTCAAAATTAACGCGTAGTATCTGTTCATATCGAAGTACTGCGTATATATAGACATAACATTACAATAAAATTAAAAATGTATATCACAAAACATTTATTATGAACTGTTTAAAATAGATATGCAAACTAAACATTCGTTTGTCTAGAGAGTTTTTCAAAATTCTATGTAGCATGAGCAACAGGTCGACTATGGGTGATGTATCGATGTATCACTAATCTTATTGTCATGGTTGTCTACTGGGCTGAAGCAGATACGTTTGTGACTGAAAAGACCAATGTGGAAGTGTCAGTCTCTGTTGTAAAATTCATTATTTATGATGACTGTATTGTTGGTCTTTTTTACTTTCTTTTCGGTATGAATAAGGCTCCTCAACAATGTTCGAGTTTTTCTTGATTTCAGACGTTGGTTCACAGTTCTGTAAAGGCACCCCAGAATTCAAAATCGATAGCCTTCATGTCGCTCTTTACAACATTCTGGCATTGGAACTAGGGGAGGCCTGTCGACGTCTCCATATAAGATGTCCTATGGATCGCGTTCATCCTCCATGCAGGATGGAATACTGCTGCCATATCTGGGCAGGAGCTGCTAAAAACAGCCTATCCTGCCTTGACAGAGTACAAAATAGACTTTGTGGCTTAGTGGGGGATGCCCTTTTCTCTACCCTGCAACCTCTCTCCCACAGAAGAGACGATGCGAGCCTATCCTTGTTTTATCGTTATTTCCATGACAGGTGCTCGTCTGAACTCCAATCTCTGGTCCCCTCTCGACAATCTTTCACGGAAAACACTCGTCTAGCTGAATCCACCGTGAAAAAAATTTCCCCCACTCTTTATCTGTGTCTAAATCAAAACGTGGATTCCATGAACAAAGCTTCTTTCTTAGAACTGCACGCCTGTGGAACTTTGTTCCGTCTGCCTGCTTCCCACCTGATTACAACTTGGATTTATTCAAGTCCAACGTTAACAAATTCTTAATGAACCGCCCCCTTAAGTAAACAAATCTCCACACTAACGTAATGTACTTGCAATAACCCTTATCCCCGAGTGGCTTCCGGGCCTTGATAAGTGGTGACCACTGTAAAAAAAAATGCAGTAAACGTGGCCCAACCAGCATTATCTACGTTGCAAAGTAGGTTTTACATGCTAAGAAGGCTCACACAGATGCCAATAATGCAGCAGAGGCTTATGTAAGTGGAAGCAATGAGTCGCAGCTCATGTCAGCCTTTCGCATTTATTTATTAATTGATTAAAGATTGAACGCTAGAACGAGACAGACGTGCATAGTATACATTGCAAATCATTTGAAATTCTAATCTATTATAAAAGCACATATGATGGATCATAGTTTAAATTTATAGGAGCAGAGAATAAATTGACTGATTGACGAAGCAGATAAATTTTTTCTGGAAATCTGAATTTTGAAATAGTTAGCCAATAAAGTTAATCGGCGAGACATGTAATAAGATAAGCGGCGTTCTTATGGAGCCCTGTTATCCACGTTAACTTGGTAAAAGAATTAGAATTGTGAAAAGTCTGAAAAATGTAAGATGCCGCCAGCCAATCAGCTGCGTGCTTGAATTGGGTTTATAAATCAGTTCTTAAAATATTGTCTCGTATATAAGCATCAATTTCTTTCCAGTCACGAAAATGAGATTGAACAAAATATATCACCTGACGGTCAATCTAAATTAAGCGAATAAGGTTATCATAGAAAGGAACAGCGTCTCTAATAATAAATAAGTACTTGTCTAAATATGTACAATAGTTGAACAAATGGAATGGGTTGTATTTAATAGTGAATCACAAAGAATCTATAACGATAAAAAACGTAGTACCTTTCCAATCTTTTTAAAATTCGTTGCAAGTCAGAAATTTACCTTCTTACTAAATTGCGATGAAAAATTTCAGTAAAACCAAATAAAATGCTTACCTCATTTAATTGTAATAAACTTTCCTTTTCCAAGCACGTGTTTTAAGAGATAGAAACTCTATCGTGACAACCTGGAAAAAAAAAAGAAATATACATGAAAATTATTTTGAATGCATGAAGAAAATCTGATTGCATATATTTTTTAATTTCTAAACTTATTTCCTATATAAACTGAAATACGAAAAGAATAAAATCCTTTTCATTATTAAAAGAACAGGAATAAATGTGAAATGGAATTCAAAGACGCATCTCTGCTCTGACTGACGTCAATGGTAGATATTGCTTTGTTTGAGTCTCTAATCCTGCGCTATCATACAGCGTACTTTCTTTAAAATTTCGTAAAAGCTGCATCGGTTAGGTTTCGATCCTGGTTTTTTAGCTGCTTTGATAGGAGTTGTAAACAGCGAAATAGTATTGTCTGTGGACGACACTATATATATATATATATATATATATATATATATATATATATATATATATATATATATATATGCACTATGTATATAAGATTAAGGGAGGTGGTGTTTGATCAACACTGCTGAGGAGCCCTAATGTAATATACTTTTTTGTTTTTAAATCCCCGAAACAGTGTTTCATGGTAAACAACTGATGATCCCTTAACAAATAAATTATTAGTACTATAGTAAATTCGAGAGCGAGTTGATGCAGTGATTGCAGGTGATTAAATGACTTACTGACTAGATGGTTTTCTAACGAATGATGAAAAATATTTTTTTATTTTTAGTATAGTTTTAAAGGTTAAAAACTTCAAAGACTATATATATATATATATATATATATATATATATATATATATATAAAGATATATATATATATATATATATATATATATATATATATGTAGATTTGGTGTTGATTTTTTTAAACGATAATATGATTAACTTAGCGTCTTCACCTTGAAGTTCATGTTTCTTAGAAAATCGCCAATATGTTTATTTGGACGTAAACAGATAATAATTTGTTAAATTATTTATTTATTAGTAGTAGTAGGGCCCCCGAAACATGCATGTCCGTAGATTACTGTTTTTACAAATAACACACACACACACACACACACATACACACATATATATATATATATACATGCATACACACACATATATATATATATTTATAATATATATATATATATATTATAAATATATATACATATATATATTATAAAGGAAAAGTTAAAAATGGTTTATATATTTTTTCTATTTCGTCCTTATTCCAAAGTTTCCAAAGTTTCCTAGCATTTTCATTATTGCGTATATTTCGCATTTTCCGCCAATACGCACATCCACAACTTATACACATATTATAATATATGAACAGAATAGGCAAAAATAAGTGTAGTGTTGTCTTCAAGCGTACACTTTATCTTGCAGCATAAATTTTTCTGTTTACACACACACACATACTCACACACATATACAAAAACAAACACACACACGCATATATATATATATATATATATATATAAGCATCAAATGAAATTAAGGGCATTTTTTAATTTTGTTTACTTTGATGAAATTAATTTTTGACGTACATTATACGAAATTGAATTTACTCGGGATCAAAAGAAATAGAGTTTGACAGAACTTCTTAATTTTTGCATTCAAATTCTTTAAATTTTGTTCATATTTATTTTTTTCAACATTAATTTTAATGTTTTTTTTTCTGTGTTTTTAAAATTGTCTGCTTTTTTATTGCAATTCTAGTTTCGATATCCATCGAATCTTTTTTAATAATTTATTTTGTCTGAAATTCTTCTGTAAACTTTTGGAGGGTTTGATTTCGTTCATTTTCTAAGTTTGTTAGGACACGCGTCCTAATGTCCGCATCTCAACCAGAGGTCAATCTTTGTCTGCACTCAGGTCTGCATGTTTGAATTCGTTGCAATGTTTATTTACCATGGCTGTGTACGTTGTGAAATCATCTTCGTCATTCTGCAAATTCAGAAATGACCAATGCTTATGGAATAAAGAGACGTTCGGGCTAAATAGTTCTGTAAGAAGTTTCACCGTCTCGGCGAAAATAATTCCGAGGTGTTACGTGGTACAATAAAATCCACAAACTTATTATGCTCGGCCGCCTTTATTTTTCGTAATAATAAACGAACATTTTTCTGGGTCGACCACTGTTTGCAGTCGATACTAAAAAATCTTCATACCGACGAAAATAAGTTTCAAATGATTTACATTCTTCAGGTCCGTAGAAAAAAATTGTCAATCGCATTCCATATTGAATCGTGTGAAAATGTGTTAGCATTATCGGTGGATGTATTATTTTTATGACGAGTAAGCAGCTCTTTCGTGTGCTGTTGATTGTCATATTGCTTGGCCTATAACTTCATTAGTTGTTCTTATTGTCTTTCATCTGAGCTCTTCTGGTGTCCAGATAATAGTTGTTGATATTGTAGTCTTTCCTGTGTACGTTGTTGCTGTTGTTGTTGTTAATTTTGCAGTTTTAATAATAGCTTCAATGTAATTTGTAAAGCGTCCATTTTTGTATGATGGGTAAAATACTAAATTTACAGAAATGTAACAGAACCGTGTCCAGATAAACCAGTTTTTAGTATTTTTAGAACTACTGGGGGAATAGGAAACAGTATTTAGTTTCCTTTTACTACTTTGCAAACGGACGTTAAACATACAGTTTTAAATTCCTCAGAAAGAATATTTCTTCCAAGAAGAATGTCTTTTTCATGAACGAGAAAAAAAATATATTTAATATTTTTTCAAAGCAAATATATTTTCTCATAGTACAGAAAAAGTATTAACCGTGAAAAGGCCGGAAACCGTATTTACTTTCTTTGGTAAATAAAAAAAAAGTTCACTGACACACTTATTTAATGATGCGAGTAAAAAACACGAATAGATCGCATTTCTCTTTCTTTGGTATTTACGGGTGCATATAGATGTCGTGAGAGTCTCGAGCAAAGAGAAGATAAATATTAAAATAGTCTTACTCTCCACGCGTTCGCAATTCAAATTTTTATGTCCACGCACACATTTGTTTTTCGCGAGTTCATTTTTTCCTTTCATCAGTGTTTTCCGAACACTTGCTTGGTTTGATTTCCGTCGTGAGTTCTCTTGAATGCTAGGGGGTATTTTAAATTAAAATGACCTCTGAGAGTTCAAATTCAGACGTCGCCACTTTTATAGCCCCGTTAAAAATTACAAAGGGAAACAGAACGCCAAAATAAAGTAACATACGACGGACGACCTAGGTTGGTCCGACGAACGACCTAGGTTAGTCCACTGGATATCAACGAACAACAAAGGTTGGTCCACTGGATATCGAGTGACACTTTATGGCTTAGTCTTCCGGTATTTATTGAGATTAGAATAGTATATCTGCAGGTAACATTGGTTAGTTACAACAGTTACCCAGCACCTTCTCCACTCTTCTGATAAGGATCAATGGGCTTGGAAATACTTATGTGTAAGGAGCATATATCCCGTACTCCTAAGTGATGTAATTTCCCTATGGAATTATAATTTACAAGGATTTATTATTCGACATTAAATTCTGAGTTTAATGCCGAATAATACATTATAATACAATTTTAATTTACAGCCTTAAACTGTGTCCTTTCATATTAAACTCTATTTCCTATATTATTGTATTTGGCTTTTTAATCTTGTTAGGATTATTATGTTAATATTAATGTTTATATTCCGTATAAGTTTACAGAAATATTTGACTTGTAAAATTATTTCTTGATTTTATATAAAATTATATATATATATACATATACATACATATATATATATATATATATATATATATATATATATATATATATATATATATGTATGTATATGTATGTGTATGGGTGTACGTGTTTGTATATAAATTAGGTGTAATAAAAGGAGAGGAACAAAAGAAGAATCTTTCTATTTAAGTTTGTTTAGAACCAGCAACATCTCTTAATGGGAGTGTGGCATAAGTGTGAATAAGTGACAGGGCGGTGAAATATGGGAGTGGGTTGTATCTTACTGATCCCAGTCCGAAGGTGGTACGATGGATTTGATGAATGGTCTGCGCCATATCCATAATCTGTAGCTGAAGAGACGATACTGCCGTTTGCTAATGTGTCTCTACTTGTGGTATCCCTAAATGAGAGATTTTCTTCCCTTCGCATATAAAAAAGGTCAATACTCCATGTCTTATTTAAACTGATTCAGACGAAATGAGCACAGAAATAAAAACACGTAACTTTCGATTCCAACGTGATAAAATCAAATTCAATTTCAGTGATAACTAGCAGGCCGTCTGGCATTGCCAAGTCGTAAAATACGATTTAATATGATATTTTAGTTCATGCAGGCCTCGTATCTATTATCAAGAAGTCAGGTATTCTATTGATTATTATATTGTACCCAATATATAGTAGTGATTTCAAAAGTAAAAATATATGACTTAGGTGCTATTAGCTAATATCGAAATCAAAGCTTGTATTATTCATTAGGGTCTCATTTAAATCCATATGAATATAAAAACTTAAAAAAATAACATTGTTTAACATGTAAATGTATATTTGCGCATGCATATAAATAACACGTTTAGTTTATTTACACCTACCAAGTCCCATTATTTTTGCAAAGTTTACCACTTAGCAGCTACTTACGGACATATACGACACTAGATGATTTGAAAATCACCCCTTCTCAAGTACATTGTATCATAAAAAAACCCTAGATACCTCAAAAACATGTGGACCCGATTTCATTCCGGCTGTGCTATAAAAAAAATGCTCCATTGAGGTTGCTCCAGTTCTCTTCAAACTTTTCAATAAAATGCCTAAACGAATCTTGCTTTCCTGACTGTTGGAAAACCGCTTCTGTGATACCAATTTTCCAGAATTCTGGCAAAAAAACTGACCCATTAAATGATCGCTCCATTAGCTTTCTCCCGCTTTTCGCCAAAATATTTGAGTCCTTAATTAATCAAGCTTTAGTCCATCACCTTACCGCTGCTAAACTCCTAAATGACAAGCAATATGGATTTAGGCAAGCACGTTCCACAGCAGACATCCTAACTGTAATCTCTGAACGTATATGCCGTTTATTAGACAAAATAGCGGTAGCCCTCGATATATCTGAGGCTTTTGACAGGGTGTGGCACGATGGTCTTCTAAGGAAAATTAGATCATATGGTATCACTGGAAGAATACATAATGTAATTATAAGAGAAGAATCCAGGTTTTCCTCGACGGTTGTACATCTAAACAATATGATATAAATGCGAGAGTATGCCAGGGGTCTATCCTTGGACCTTTATTGTTCCTGATATTCATGAATGACCTCCCTGATAAAATTGTTTCAGAGATGGGTATATTTCCTTATGGCAGCACTCTCTATAACAGACACGAGGGGAAAACAAATGAACACATATCCAAGAAAATGGCAAAAACACTAAACTCAAATCTGAAGTGGAATGGGGCAAAAAAATGGATGGTCACATTCAATGCTGCCAAGACTAAGCTTGTGTTCTTCAATAATTACAAGAAACCTTCTCTACCACCAATAGCAATGGCCAAGAACGCATTAACCGGAAGTACTTCTTTTAAACTCCTCCGCCTAACGTTTACAGGGAACATTAACTAGAATAGATACATTGAGAGCATTGCCAAGGTTGCTGCGAGAAAGGTGGGCTCTCTCTACTCTGCTAGAAAACTACTTGAACCTGAAAGTATCCTGTACCTCTATAAGGCCACCATTCGCCCATGTATGGAGTATTGTTGTCACATTTGGACTGGTGCATCAGCTACTTGTCTCTCACTCCTGGACAGGGTTCAAAAGAGAGTCGCCAACCTGATAGATCCTGAACTGTCATCTAGGCTTTAGCCTGTGTCCCATCGACGAAATGTTGCATCCCCTCTTCCTGTTTTGCAAGTATTTTAATGGTGAATGCTCGTCGAACTACAAGCACGTGTACCCCCTCGATGCGAATACCCCCGACAAACCCGACAAACAGCCAAATCCCACCCCTTTACAGTAGAGATCCCTAGGAGTAAGAAGGCTTCTACTCCAATAGTTTCTTCCCCAGAACTGCTAGATTTTGGAACTCCCTTTCGGGATTCTGCTTTCCCAACTGTACTGACATGCAGAAGTTCAAGTGTAATGTGAACAAACATCTTGCTGATAAACACCCTACGTAGTACCCTTGCAACTTATGTCCCCGATAGTAGTCCCCTACTTCAAAGTGGCACTGAGCCTTGTTTGGGGTGAGAATTGAATTTTAAAAATTTAATCAGTCCATATGCGTGTCACGTTGGTATTGTGGTAACGTCACAAGCTTTCAATACTACAGTTTGGCTTTCGGTTTCGATTCTACCTGGGGGCACCCACATCCTTTTTTATTTCATTTTTTAAATCACCACTCTATAATATATACGAAATCTGGGCATATTAAATATATTTACGTGTATTTTACGACCGGGTAAAGCCGGGCCCCTCACCACCCCGCTAGTATATATATATATATATATATATATATATATATATATAAAGAAGGTACATATTTTTGGTATATTCGACACATTATTTATCTCAAATGAAGGCCACGCGTTACTCTTCTGTAGCATGTTTATATAAATACGCAAAACTAAAGAGGATCCCTGGAGGCTAAACCTGAGCTAACAAATATGCAGGCTAGTTGATTGCGTTGAGCATAGCAGCTTCGCCATTAGGAAGGAGGGAGAAAGACCGAGGAAATAGAATAATAGGACTCGTTTTTAATTCTTTGTTATTTCATTTTATTTTTATAAAAAAAGACGAAAAATAAATGTAAAAGAAAAAAAGAGTTTTCAACGTGGGCAGCTTATAAAAGCGATCACAAGGTTGACAGATGCCATCAAATCAAATCTAAATTCATAAAAAAAATATTAGTGATCTTATTACAGTTAATAGCAATCTATTATTCCTAAGTAATTATTTCTGAAATATATTTAGTTTCATTCCCGCTCTCTTTTATACATACATTAGCTGGATGCCCGGTGTTGCCCGGTCGTACAATACGCTTAAACATGTTTTAATTTATCCAGATTGCGTATGTATTATTATAGAATCAACTCTATTGAATATTATATATTACGAGGAATGACTTGGCCGGTGGAATAATTCTCCAAAAAATAAAAAAATAATAATGATAATGTCATTCATCAAATTTCGTCTGTGTTTGTTTACAATATAACGTCAGCTGATATTTGGGCTTGACGATCTTATAAATAGTCTTTCTTCTCTGAAAGATTAAAAAGAATAATTTTTACAGGGGTATATTTGGCGTTACACCGGTGTAATCTTGGCCGGTGTAACGTAAAATATCCCCCCTGTAAAATTTCTTTATCTATAAGAAAAAAAAGACTATTTTTAAGATTGGATTTTTTTTCTATACTTATCAGGTTAATTTCTACACAAAACATATCTAAGAACACTGCCAGACATATAAATTACCATATTTGTGAAATTTGCAAAAGATAGGCTCAGCTGTTTCGAAACCTATCAGGAGGAACTCACACACACCAAATTACTTTTATATAATAGTCGAGATAAATCATTGTACGTGTCCACATCACATGTTATAAAGAAAATATAATATTTTATGGATAGATTTACAGTATTTACTTCAGCAGTGGTTAATAAGCTAGTTAGTAATTATGAAACTATAAATAACACTTAAGCTACACAGAATCTTTAGCATTTTATTCGGTGTTAAAAGGCAATAGATGTTGTATAGCTTATTGTCATATATATTTTGTGAGCACATAAAAATGTAAATTCATATCGTCGGACTTTTATCCTTTTATCAGCACACACACGCGCGTGCACGCACACACACACATATATATATATATGTGTGTATATATATATATATATATATATATATATATATATATATATATATAGGATGGCCCATAATCACTTTACAGTTTGAAAATCAACTAACTTTTTCTTAAACGACTGTATTTAATCAATTCTTTCTTTGTTACACAGTTTATAGTGTGGAAATTTGTTCTGACTTAATTACGAAAGACAATGTCTCTTAAATAGCCTTCATTCTCGGCTTTGCAAAGTCGATCTCTTCTTTATGCCAGTTCTTAACATCGGAAGTTGTAGGGAAAGAATTTCCTGCGTATGTCTGCCTTAAGTTCTTGGATGCTTCGAGGCTTATTTGCATACACTTTGTCTTTAAGATATCCCCAAAACAAAAGACTAGTCCTGTCAAATTAGATGAACGTGGAGGACATTCAAAATCGAAATTTTAAGAGATTTTTCGATCCTGAAACATCACAGTTAACAACTGCATTGTTGCTCTAGCTGTATGTGCAGTTGCTCCATTTTTTTGCCACCAATACCTTGACAGGTTTACTAACTGAGGTTGAACAAATTCAATAGCATATCTTTTAAGAGGATATTGAACATTGAAATGGAGCATATAAGATCTTTGCATTGCAACAGTTGACCGTCCATTTTCAAAGTGAAATTCAATTATCTTTACTCGTTGTTCTGTTATAAACTTATCTATACAAAAATTTTCCAAAGATTTTATATTATAATTTTGAAAAGAGAAATTAAAATATATTAATAGAAAAAAGTTATAGAATTTTTAAAATGAAAAGTGACCTATGGGCTACCCCGTATATATATATATATATATATATATATATATATATATATATATATATATATATATATATATATATATATATATATATATATATATATAATTAAAGTGTGTTTTCTATATCTCTATATATAAACGGAACAGTCTTTTAAGAGGATATTGAACATTGAAATGAAGCATATAAGATCTTTGCATTGCAACAGTTGACCGTCCATTTTCAAAGTGAAATTCAATTATCTTTACTCGTTGTTCTGTTATAAACTTATCTATACAAAAATTTTCCAAAGATTCTATATTATAATTTTGAAAAGAGAAATTAAAATATATTAATAGAAAAAAGTTATAGAATTTTTAAAATGAAAAGTGACCTATGGGCCACCCCGTATATATATATATATATATATATATATATATATATATATATATATATATATATATATATATATATATATATATATATAATTAAAGTGTGTTTTCTATATCTCTCTATATAAACAGAACAGTCTAAGAAATGCAAATTCGAGTGAGTTTGCACGCAAACGAAAACACCATTGAAAAGGCCCTTCTATTCCATCTGGGGTCACGAGGGTTAATTATCGGTCAGATTTATAAATTATCTGAAATAAAAAGAAAATTTTTTCCGTTTTCTCAAATATAAAACAATATAACAATGAGAAATATACTAAAACAGATTTAGACATTAAAATAATCATTTTATTGGTACTTTTGAGATTTAATATAATTAAGTACAAACGATGTAAATCACATTTTTATTGAATTCTATTGGATTCTAATCCGATATTATGAATGATTTTACTGCTTTCTTGATTATCCATTTCAATCAAGCTATGACAATGACGTAGATTCCCAATACAACGATTTAGTATTTTTATTGATTATAGGAAGACGGGAATAGAAGGAAGAGAGATAGTAACGAGAACAGAGAAAGAGATAGATATTTAAGAGCAGAGAGAGGGTGCATTCAGAAATTGTGAAAGGGGGAGAAAGAGAGAGGAAGTAAAGACAGGGGGAAGCAAGGAACACGAATAAGTGAAAAGATATTATATCTAGCCCAAGAAAGTTTCTTCATTCAAATATCAGTTGACATGTTTTTTTGCATACGCACACACGCGTGCACACACACACACACATATATTTATTTATTTAAAGTGCTTCAACAAATATATATATATATTATTTATTTATTTAAAGTGCTTCAAAAAATATATATATATATATATTATGCTCCAATATATATATATATATATATATATATATATATATATATATATATATATATATATATATAATTAAAAGGAGGTTAGAACAGTAGTCTAAAGAGCAGAGTGTATTTTAATGTGATAGTAAAATTACTAATTTAATTAAAATAAAAGAAAAGAACAGTGCTCGTTGTAATTCAGATATATAATAAGCTCGATAGGCAAATATCCTAGAGCTACTTTAATATTTAGTAATGTGATTGATAATTTAAAATTCAAATTAGAATTAAAAATTAAAAATCTGCTCCTTAAGAAGGAACAACAACAAAGTCAATAATTTGTACGATCGTTTCGGAAACGATGTTTTTATTGTGATAGAGATTAAGCCAGGGACAATAATTTTGACATATAGTTTTTTTTTTAAACAAATTCTCCTCATTAGCAAAAGTATTGGGTGGGTTTTTTTTATATGTAAAAGATACCATAAATAAACCTAGCAACTTTTAAGTAAGACAGATGTATCTTTTAATTGTTCGCCTTTTGGATCAAAATCAATGCTTTGACGATAATTACGGGTTTCAAAAGGCGAACAATTAAAAGATACATCTGCCTTACTTAAAAATTATTAGGTTTATTTATGGTGTCTTTTACATATATATATATATAAAAAATCACCCTATACTTTTGCTAATGAGGAGACTTTGTTTAAAATACTATATGTCAAAATTATTGTCCGTGGCTTAATGTCTATCACAATAAAAACATCGTTTCCGAAACGATCGTACAAATTATTGACTTTGTTGTTGTTCCTTCTTATTAAACAGATTTTTAATTTTAAATTATCAATCACATTACTGTATATATATATATATATATATATATATATATATATATATATATATATATATATATATATATATATATATATTCATTTATCACCAAGCAAGTTAGCTTAAAAAGTAGAGCCTTGAACTGCCATTCAAAAATTCGATTCTCGAAACTGTACACAAACTATGTCTAGCTACACTGATGAGTTTCGAAAAGACGTAACGCGTGCCTTTATATGGCTATATATAAATATATACATATATATTCACAAGGATATATACATATGTGTGTGTATTCTTCAAATAATCGCTATTCTTACTAAACAGATAAATATGTTCACGATTAAATGTAAACGAACGACTAAAACTTACACGAAAACTTCTTTAATGGATGGCATAAAAATACATGCAGCATGTAGACACGCGATGAGGACTGAATGAAATACGACCAGTTTTGTTATCACAAGACATGATTATTACTTTAATCGAAAACTGCCTACGAAACTGATGTTCAACTTAACGTGTTTTCACCCACGTAAAATCAGTTCCTCCCACTTCTCTCACTTTCCTGTCTTTTCTCTTCGACACGGCCATTTTGTACATAGATAAATGGCTGCCCGCTTTATTCAAACAATCAATTCGTTGCAGACGATTCGAACGTGGGTGACATTTTTATTAGATCCACACTCCCACTGCTTATCACAATCCTAATTCTAATTAATTTACTTTCGAACTCAACATGAACAAGAAATTGGAAAAAAAATATCTTGATTATATTCGAGAGCTTATTCATATGTTATATAGCGGAGGTTTCTGTATAAACGAATGACGAAATCAACGTATGTTTCTACTGTTTTCGATGTAACCGGTGTATATAAGAATGACTATTATATATAAACATTTATGCGTGTAGGTGTCTATTGAATGTGTACAACGTCTACACATTTGTGCGACGCTTTGTTGTGATCTAGTGTTCTCTATTTCGTGATTGTCTCTAGTGTTTCTATTGTTCGTCACTTTGATGCGTGTACAACACTTACGACAGGCTTTACAACAACAAAAAGTGACGGATAATTTGTCTCTGGGGGTTTAACATCCAAGCAATTCGAGAAACATACTTGGCCCATCTTTCCCAAAATGTATCCACACTGTAAAATGTATTCGCTTATCATAAAGTTCTACATTCTATCGACGTTGCCCCGACAGCTTTCCCGGGGTTAAGAACAATAAACGACTTATCGCAAGCTCATTTTTCCCTCAAATGTCTCTCTGAAACTTCAACTCATAACTGATTAAAATCTAACATTTGTCTTCCTTTCCATACGTCATGAATACACGTAAAAACATTAATGATTACATAATATATAATATTTATCTAGAAATTCCTTAATTTGCCAGCTAACATTCTTATTTCACAACGTTCACATTTATTGTAAATAAATATTTTATTCTAAAATGCCTACTTTAGCTTACATTCCACTTTGAATACACAGTAATAATAATAATAATAATAATAATAATAATAATAATAATAATAATAATAATAATAATGATAATAATAATGATAATAATAATCACAGGGTGAGTATGAAAGAAAAGGCGAAACTAAGCAAATACACAGAGCTAGCCAGAGAGTTAAAAGGGATTTGGATGATGAAGAAAGTCCAAATAGTACCGATAATAGTAGGAGCACTAGGAACAATTCCGAAAAACTTCGAAAAAAGAATGTCAGAAATTGGAATCAGATGAATAACTGCAAAAGTACAACGACTAACGATAATGAAAACGACTGAAATATTAAGGAAAACCCTTGAATGCGGAGAATAATACAAGACAATATAACGAATAAGCGTTACAGGGAATGAAGAACACCGAAACTGCATATTTACAAGTTCTACACTCCCCATCATGCATCCCCCCATTGTTTCATCACCGACCCCCCCCCCAAAAAAAAATGATAAATAAGGACTGAAAGACTGAGGAGCGAGCGCCAACCAGACCTCGACTGGACAAGCGCAAAGAAAACTGGGACCTTAGGGAGGCTGAGTGCCACTCAAATTCCAGTATAAACCAATGGCCACTACCAGCGAGAAATCAATGGTAAGCGGCTGTTGCGATGATGCAAATTCATTTGCAAATGCTATCGGTGGAGAGGGCTGGACGTCTGGGGAGACTTGTTGTCACTCAGCTTCGAGAGAATACCACAGGTTTCCAATCAGATCGTTTGTGTACTTGTGTGAAAGCTCCATGTGAGCCAATAATAATAACAACAACACTAATAATCCCTATATATATATATATATATATATATATATATATATATATATATATATATATATATATAAACGTCGCAGTTTTCCACTCTCTTGTAATAATAATAATAATAATAATAATAATAATAATAATAATAATAATAATAATAATAATAATAATAATTCTGATTTCGCTTATGAACGTCTCTCTGGAAAGGGATGGGATTCATTTCCAGAGTATTTCCCTTAATTCCGGCTTCAAACCAGGAGCTTCAAATATCAAGGGTTTTCCTAAGGATGTTGGTGGTACCTGTAATTGCAGAGGTTTGAAGGCCGCCTGAAACATCGGAGATTTGTAGTTTTTCAATTGTCCTTCCAGACGACTTGATACTACTCCTAGTGTACCAACTACGACCGGGATTATTTGTGTTTTAACCCCGTGTATATGCCTTATCTCCAAGGCCAATGGAGCATAATTGCTCCACTTCTCATTCTCCTTCTCTCTCACATTCCTGTCCCAGGGTACTGAGAAGTCTACACTCTGCCAGTTTTTTTAGACCTTGTTAGACGACCAATTGCTTAGTGGTTATGACACTTTTGTCCCACGATACTTCTACCTTGCTATCCTCACTTGTTCTCACTTCATCAGGCACCTCCTCAAACCATTTTCCAGCAGACTTCACTCCAACCCTCTTACACACCTCCCAATATATCCGGTGTCCCATTCGATCGTGTCTTTTGCGGTACTCTCTCTGGGCCAGTCCACTACACCCTGCTGCAAGGTGCGCAATTGACTCTGAGGTCTTACCACAAATCCGGCATTCTGCAGCAATTTCCTCTCCTAGAACCACTTTTTTGAACAATCGTGTTCCTAATGCCTGCTCTTGTGCTGCACAAACAAAACCTTCAGTACTCTTAGCCAGATATCCAGCTCTAAGCCATTGCCATGATCTTTCATCAGCCACTTCTGCTATATCCTGGAAGAACCTTCCATGCATTTTCTTCCTAGCCAGTTCCTCTGCCCTTTCTCTATCCATACGTTTCACATAATCAGCCTTGGTCTCACATACCTCGACTTCATTGGCCACAACCTTAAGCATCCACTCCTCACTTCTAACCACATGCTCCTTCAACAACATCTCCTCGGTTCTAACACAATCTTTTACACTTTTCAATCCTCTCCCACCATCTTTCCTCTTTTGATACAGCCTTGCTACGCTACTTCGAATGTGAAATGTACCAAACATTGCTAAAACTTTTCTTGTTTTGATATCCATGGCATGCAAATCCTTGTCAGACCTTCTAAAATTCCGTCACTTTACGTTATTTATTGGTTATTACTATTACCTCTAATATTATTACTACTAGTAGTAGTGGTGGTGGTTGTTGTAATGGTGGTATGTTTTTATTATTTTTTA
Source organism: Euprymna scolopes (assembly GCF_053919585.1). NCBI lineage: Eukaryota > Metazoa > Mollusca > Cephalopoda > Sepiida > Sepiolidae > Euprymna > Euprymna scolopes. Next base: position 177,395,164 of record NC_136486.1, on the reverse strand, counting down.
TTATTACTGTAGCTGTAATGGTAGGTGCTGTTTTTTGCTGTTATTGCTATTGTTGTTTTTGCTGTTAATATTATTGCTACCGATATTAGTGTTGCCATTATCATTGTAGATTTTATTTCTATTGTTGTTGGTGGTGATAATGGGAATAGTGGTGGTGATGGAGGAAAAAGGTCGAGAGGTGATCTTTGACCTTGGTGGGGAACTCTCCTAGAGATAATGTCTCGATAAAACTATCGGTGGTGGTGTAACCTTAAATTCACTAACCCCATTTATGGGAGAATGTCAATTCAAAATATTGAAAATAACGACGTATATGAGGCTAGAACATCTTATGATGTTCTCACGTCAGATAGGTGTCCCACTGGTAAACAGGGTGGGTCCTGTCGTCATCATACAACTGTTCAAAATTCTGAGGATGTGGCTGGATATAGGGGGAGTGAGAATTGCCAGAGAGGGTACCAAGACACGAAGGGAGTTGGAACAGGAAATGTAAAAAAACATGGACGGATGAGGAAAGAAGAGTACTGTGGGAATACTTTGTAAGAAGTGGAAGTACCAAATCTGGTGGATATATTCGAAAAATGAAGGAAGAATGGGAATCGAGAGGAGGGGGACCTAGAAGTTTCGCGAGTTTGGTATCCCAGTTAAAACAAATTAAAAATAACAACCTACTTTCAGTGATTGCAAGAGAAGAGATTGAATGGATGGTTAGGAATGAAATGAATAACGAAAGTAAAATTGATGAAACTAGCCCTGATGACAGAATTGAGAGAGTGGAAGTGCAGAAGGGAAATGTAAACGATGATGGGAGGCGGACAACTAAGGAGGTATGGAATCTTATGGTTAGGGGAAGTAATGAGAAAGAGTTTGAAGGATCTAAGGCAGATGACATCATTGACTCTGAGAAAATGGAGCCAGTGAAAGAAGCAGATGTATGGAGAAGTGGTGATGAAGTTCGAACTTTGACTTCTGTAGAAAAAGAAGTACTACAGAAGTTAAGAGAGGTTCTTCTTAGAGACGATATCATAGAGATTCCAAGTATGAAGAGTAGTGATATGCGGAAGGTGAAAAACGAGGTAAAAATAATTCAAGGAGTAATTCACAACATCATAAGAAAAAACATATCGATTACGGAACTTAACAGGCTTCTATATGCAACGTCATACGTTATTGCGAATCGTCTTGGCTTATTACAGAAGAAAAAGGAAAAATGAAGGATAGAAGGCCACACTAGCAGAGGCGGCTTGAAGAAAGTATTAAACGGTGGCGGAAAGACATTGGTAGAATCGAAGAAATAAGAAAAGGAGTTAAACTAGGGCAGAAAGCTAAGGACGAGCTTGAAAGGAGGTATAGATTGCTGGAAAAAGGAACGATGAACGTTCTAACAATGTTGAAAGAGAAGGTCCACACTGGTGGTATAAAAATTAGGAAATTTGTTGGAAAAAGTGTTGCATTTCGGCAGAACAATCTTTTCCGGAACAATCAGTCTCAGCTGTATAAAGAATTAAATGGTAGTAAACAGGCGGGAAATAACACAGATGCAAGAGAGTTCTAGAGTGGGATTTGGTCTGTCGAAAGGCGATATAATGAGAAGGCTAGCTGGTTGGGGGAGGTCAGAGAAAGGCTATCAGAAATGCAGCAGATGAAGAACGTTGAGATAACCATCGATGACGTTAAAGCTGGCATACGAAGGATGACAAACTGGAAGGCACCTGGTCCAGATGGAGTGATGGGCTTCTGGTTTAAACAGTTCCCATGCCTTTATCTACCTATAGCTGCTGCTCTGCAAAGGGTTGTAGAGTCGGGAGATGTCCCTGATTGGCTTTTAAAGGGAGAACAACACTGATTATGAAAGACCCTGCAAAAGGAACAGGTGCCAATAATTATAGACCAATTACATGTCTGCCATTGATGTGAAAACTGTTGACTGGAATATTTGCGGAGAAAATTTATGAACATCTAGAGAGTAATGGTGTTTTTTCCTGACGAACAAAAGGGGTGCCGGAAAGGCTCGAGAGGTACTAAAGAGCAACTACTAATTGATAAAGCATTAATGCAGGATGCGAAGAAGAAGAAGAAGAAGAAGAAGAAGAAGAAGAAGAAGAAGAAGAGGAATCTGAGCGTAGCATGGTTCGATTACAGAAAGGCTTATGACATGGTTCCTCATACTAAATACTATTGATTATGAAGTGAAATACTATTGATAATGAAAGTTGCTGAGAATGTGGTAGGGCTTTTGGAGACAGGTATGGCTCAATGGAAAACGGTGCTGACAGCAAACAGAGAGGAGATGGGGCAGGTTGGCATTAAACGTGGAATATTTCAAGGAGATTCGTTATCGCCACTTCTTTTTGTAATGATAATGATGCCACAGCATCCTCTTTAAGAGAGAAAATCTGAGGTATAACTTTGGATCTGGTAACAGACGCCTCAACCATCTACTGTTTATGGATGATTTGAAAATATTCGATAGAAATGAAAAGGAAATGGAGAGACTGGTAGAACTTGTGGGGACATACTCAGAAGACATTGGGATGGAGTTTGGGATTAGCAAATGTGCGGTGTTGGTGATGAAAAGAGGAGTAAAAGTTCATTCGAATGGAATAGTGCTGCCAAATGGAGAAATCATGAAAGAAATAGAAGATACAGGATATAAGTATTTAGGAGTGCTGAAGGATGTAGGCATCATGAACAGAGAAATGGAAGAAAAAGTCAGGAAGGAGTATCTGAGAAGAGTGAAACTAATTGCAAAATCGAAACTGTGTGAAGGAAATCTAATGAAAGCGGTAAATGCATGGACAGTCAGTGCTTTGAGATAATAATAATAATAATAATAATAATAATGATAATAATAATCCTCATCATCATCATCATGATCATTATCATGATCATCATCATCATCATCATCATCATCATCATCATCATCATCGCGTACGTTCGTTTGTCCAGATGTTATAACATTCCACTTTCCACTCCTGTTGAAATATGAGTTCATCTGATATCGAACGATACATTTCAAACGGGTGATTCAGGTTTATCCAGTGTCATAACTAGGGCTCCGACAACAGCATATTATTTTTATTGTTTTGACTCTCGAGTATATATCCGACGCAGTTAGACACAATCACCCGAGAACCACATCACTCTACATAAAACATATAAGACATCAATGGATATATACCTGAGAATCAAAGCAAGGAAAAGAATATGCTGTTGTCATAGCCCTAGTCATAGCAAATGTGGAAAAATGTTTATTTTATTATTAAAAAAATAAATTGCTCTAGAATCGAATAAAACGCAATAAATAGAAATATGTCTTTGAAGTGATATTTGTTTTATTTTATTTATTTTTCTTGGGTGTCATCACTAATCAAGACCTGAAGACCACTCGATGATACGGGTTCGTTAATGGTGTAGATTGGGTAGAATTTAATTATTTATAGGGGACAGCTCATCAAGAACTTGTTTACATTGAACTTGAAGGCTACAATGTTGTATTCAGCCGGGAAGCATTTACATATTTAGTCAATAATTATTTTTACCACAAGATAAAGAAACTATTTATTTCGGAAAAAATGGTATAATAAATAAATAAAGGTATAATCTTGGTTTCATTTAAAAAAAAAAAGTCGCATACATTTATTTTACAACTAGAAGTATGAGAAAATGGTAGGTAAGCAGCCGTTGATTTTCCATGCCTTGCTTTATCGGCGTCCGTGCTACGAAATAAATAATCCGACTAATACAACTACTACTTTCCTAGTTTCGCTACGATGCCTCTTTGGTTGTTGTTAATTTTGTTCTTTAATCGCTTCTCTGTGTTCGAGCTTGGATCGATAACTATCGATAAAGAATTGGACGTTCTTTCCTCGTAATATCCACGTGCAATCTGTTTAAGCACCTTAGCTTAATTCCCTGGAAATCCTGTCCGTCTGTTCCAATATGTCAGATTCAGGCAATGTATTTAAAGTAGTATTTTAGCAAAATAAAAAAAAAGAAGACAATACTAAAAAACATGTACTGAGCGATTAATGATGAAGAAAGTAAGAGGCTGAATCAGATGCATCAGAACCGAAACATCGTTTACTCGAATATCGTTTAGATCGAAACGAATATGAAATTGGAATCGTGTCCACTCAGTTCGTGGACAAGATTATTAGTGTTCGTTGTTTTTCGTTCAATCGTAGTCGCTGGAAGAAATATTTGACGCGGTTTTCTAAGTCACAAGTTAAAAAAAACACAATAATAACTTGAAACTTTGAATATATATTTTACTTAAAAGAAATCTTAGAACTGCCTGGAATTGAATTAGGACTCATATCAATATATTACGTTTTTTATTCTTTGGTTTATGTTTAAAATATTCATGGTGTCATAGAATGTGCGATTTATTTATAGTTTCATTCTATTTTATTACATATACGCAATACTTTCCTTGATATTATTTTTTTACGAAGGAGTCACCACTTATCAAGGTCCGAATGCACTCGAGGACAACCGTTAATACGTGTGAGATGATCACGCAGATAACAGCTTAGTGATCGTTTGTGGTGGAAATTCGGTGGGATTTGATTATGTAAGGTGATGGTATGTTAAGAACTTGTTTGCATTTGACTTGAAGACAACTATGTTGAAGTAGGCTAGGAAGCAGACCAACGAAACAAAGTTCCACATGCGGGCAGTTCTAAGAAAGAAGCTTTAAACATGGTATTTGCATTTAGATTTATGCACAGAAAGAGAATAGGGAAAACTGTTGGCATTGGTTGTAGGTAGACAAGTGCTTTATTGACATTATTATTATTCTCAGTACATTTTTTCAAATGTATTATTATAAATCTATTATTATAATTTTGAAATATATATTCTAGGCAACATGGCGAGTATCATGTACACGTTGTTTTCACTTGATCATGTACGCCCACCCCTAGACTCGCCCGGCCACAAAAAATTGTAAAATAATTGCAAACAATTCAAGGAACAGTATGGCTTCACATCAAATTCTTAGCTGCGATATATATTATTATACTAGATGGGGCAGCCCGGCTTTGCCCGGTGGTATAATACGCTTAAATATGATATTTTAATTTGTCCAGATCTCATATATATTATTATAAAGTCGTGATTTCAAAATTTAAAAAATATTTGGATGTCATCAGCTAGAATCGAAACTGAAAGTATTCAAAGCTGGTGACGTTACCACTGTATCAATGTGACACGCGTGTGAACTTATAAGAAATTAAGAATAAACTAAGATGAATATATAAAATGTATAATGATTTTTTTTTAATGTTGACCCATTTTTCATACCTCAAAAACTATTTTAACCGACTAAAGAACCATAAAAGAAGTGTCAATAAAAAATCAAATGATTTTAGGCCACTCAGCGCCGCTTTACGATTTTTACTTTCGGGGGAGATAGAGTTTGGAAATATGAAGAGAAACAGACAGACATATAGCATTTTACATATTAACTAGTGGAGGGGGCGCCAGTCTTTACCCGGGCGTAAAATATGCTAAATATTATACTTTAATGTGTCCAGATTTGGAATATATTATAATAGAGTCGTGTTTTCAAAATAATAATAAAAAAATTATTTAGGTACCATCTCAACCGAAACTGTATCATTCAAAGCTGGTGACGTTACCACTGTGCCAACGTGGCACGCATATAAATCGATTAAAAATAATTCATAAACAAATAATGTACAAAATGTTTAAGGATTTTTCAATTCTGACCCCCTTTTTCATACCTTAAAAACATTTTTCACCGGCTAAAGGATCATAAAAGAACGGTCCGTAAAAAATCGAATAATTTGAGACCCCTAGCTCTGCTCTGCGATGTTTTGTCTCGGAGGAGATAGAGTTTTAAAATATGAAGACAGACATGTAGCTGTTTATATATTAGATTAAGTAATACATTTTTTAAAAGAGTACGCACATAATTCTATATGCTTGATAAAATAAACTATCGAACTCGTAATGAATTACTGGATATATATTCTAAGCAACAGAGTAAGTAACGTGGTTGCATAATTTTGTCATAAAACTTAAAAATATAAACAGAAAGTCCAAACTCTAAATGGAAAGACGACGTTCCTAATAAGTTTTGTTTATTTTAATGACGGACAAAAATCCTTTTAAAATGTACGTCAACTTTGCAGACATTAGTCACCAAGGTAATGGCGATATTTTTAGTAATAATTATAGAAGGATATCGTTACAGAAACAAAAAGTAAACACTGAATGCATAAATGTAGACAGATATTAAGCAGTATGTAAGCTTATACATTTTATTAACATGAGTTCAGAATCGACTGAGAACTATCTTGATAGACACAAACACATGTACGTATATGAAGAAAAATATATGTGTATATGTTGAATATGGAATGCAACACCAAATCCTGATATATACCAGAAAGAACAGTCTGAAAGAAATCATTCACCATCCACTACGATTATTCAATTCCTGCAGCTACGTGCCGAGAAAACAGAGCCATAAAACCTAACATAGTAATTTGGGATAACAAGGAGAAAGAAGCAACCTTAGTATAAGTTAGTGTTCCCAATGCTGAGTTAAACCGAGCTGAAGAGCAAAAGATAACGAAATATCAGATTGGCACAAAAATAATGTTTTTCTGACGTTCAACGTCAAAAGACCATAACTCCTTTCATAATAAACTTTATTAATCGAAATAAGAACCATAAAAATCGACACATTTTTGCCAACGAGAAAAAAGTTTATTTTTTTAATCCCAAATCCGGAGTTCTGGAAGCGATGAAGTCATTGAAAGCTGATTCGGCATCATCTCGGCTTTTGAAGCATTTTTCGCGCAGCAAGTTGCTGGAAAAAGTTATAATCAGTGGACGATAGGTTCGGTGAATATGGCGGATGAGGCAGAGTCTCGTAGCCTAATTCGTTCAGCTTCTGCAGGGCCAGTTAAGCAACATGCGGGCGAGCGTTTTCATGGGGGAGAAATCTCGTGTGGTTTAGCGAGGATCGGCTTCAATTAAAGCTTTCAAATGTTCGTTATCAATCGCAGTCAGCCGACCACGACCGTCTTCATCTTCGAGGCTTTCGTCACGATTGCGAAATTTCTTGAACCACCATTGTGCCACCCGTTCGTTAGTAGTTCCTGTGCCAAACACATTATTTATATCACGAGCTGTCTCGTTAGTTTTTTTTTTACCTCGTTTAAAGTGGAACAAGAAAATCGTGCGGATTTGAATTTTGTCCATGCTGTCGAAAAGCCTGCAAAAATGAATGAGAAGATTGCAAACGGTAACGAATTACACAATTCGATAGAGCGAAAAACGCGCTTCAAAATGATATACAACATGGCTATATATATTAAAGAATGAATTCAGAAATCATATATAGATATAACATATGTGAGAAAACAATAGTTGTCATTAGAAGGACGGTCAGAATCTTAAAAAGACCTCTCGGTTTGAATATCTTAGTAAGCAGGTGGATGTTTGTCATCTCTAGCTTGAAATAAACGGATAAGAAAAATAAGAGAAAAACGTATACAAAGAGAGAAAGAGAAAGAGAGAGAGAGACCCGGTTTAATATCTGGGAGCGCAATGCATCTTCAGTCTACATTAATACATGCATGTAGGATAAGGAAGAGCTGATATAAAACCGGAATTCTGCTCTGCTCTGTGTTGTAACCAGTGCACCGACCGAGATTAATAGGCGCACGGACAACTGTGGCCAGTTCTACACAAAGACTTCACCACTACAAACAAATCATCAGATTTTTTGGAACGCAAATATAAACAAATATTATGCTTTTATTTTGATAAAATTTTTATAATCGAGCACTTTGCTGAGGTTCCCTCCCACAAACATTACAGACACACACACACACACACACACACACACACACATATATATATATATATATATATATATATATATATATATATATATATGTGATTGCGACGTCTTGTCAGACGAGTGCCACTTCTTCAATCACTGAACATTCATGTGCCCGAAGATGACTTTTCAGTCCTGCTAGCGATTTGCACACCCTGAAACAGACATGACACTGATGACGAATATATATATATATATATATATATATATATATATATATATATATATATATATATATATATATATAATTATTTTTTTTACAATAATAATTATTAAATACCTACAGACACTAGTGTTTCATCCTTTCGGGAATCTTCAGTGCAGGGTGTCACGATTAATAACAGTCGAACGATTCGAACCCCGCATCACGAGACATCTCTGGCTCGATTTAACGAAGACCATTCGGCTACCATTAACCGCGTGAAATAACGTCGAATTTAAACATTTTAATTTTTTAATATATATATATATATATATATATATATATATATATATATATATATATATATATATATATATATAAGCAAACAGTTAATAAAATATGTTAAAAAACACTTTGAAATGAGTTAAAAACATATTTAATCTGAAAAGGAAGCACTAGATAAATGGATAGTCCTTAATCCGCGGAGTTTCGAAGAAATACTTTCCTTCTCATCAGAGGGTAGGAATTAGCAAAATGCGGGATCGGATTTTGCATGCAGAAGTATTTGATGAAACAAAAAGTAAGTGAAAGATCTTACTTGAAAACAAAAAAAGTGAAGCAGAGGGAATATGGTAAAGAAAAAGGTGATTACACACGAATGGATAGTCTGGTGGAAGATAAAAAATCCAGTGACGGTAAAATCCAAATGTAAAACTTCAAGAAAATGTAAAGCTTCTTCGAGGGGTACCGCGATGGGTTTCAAATATTGCAGGCATTTAATCGATTTGATTGAAAAATGGTAAATTTCATCGATTTTGATGACAATAAAAAACATGGGAGTATGAAACATTCATTGATCATCATTCAATCCTGGGCAACCTCGGGTGTCTCTGTAAGTATGGTATATAAATTATATATAAAAAAAACTTATTCTCATATCACGTTGGGTTTACCAATGTGAATTAATATGAATTAAATCTAAGTTAAATAAATGATCAGTTTAAAGCAATTTGTAGAAAATAAAATCTCTTCTAAGATGCATTATGTTATGTAGAAAATGTATTAGAACACACTAATAACCGATGTTTATTCAGCAGCACCAAAAACAGAATTAATTCAGAAAAAATCCATTTTCAAAACTAATTAACAAATTCATATTATTCGAATTACTGTTCTTATCCTGGGTATTAATTCCACAACGTTTCGGTCAATGTAACCTCCAACCTACTGCAGGTATATCGAAAAGAACTATAAATTTAATCCCGTTCTCCAGCTTTACAAGCGACAAAAATGAAACTGTTAATTTATTTATTTTTTTTATAAACGTCAATTTTTTAAACTTATTTGTTTAAAGATGTGAATACAGATACACGCATGTACGGACACAAAAAGACGGATTCCAATGCGTTTCCGTTACATCACGTCAATACGAGAAAAAAACGAGGTTAAATATATTGACGGCTTCCGGTACATCTGAATATCAAAATCCATTAAGACCGAAGTGAGATCAATAAATTTACACTAAAATATGCATCGACTCCATGTGTGTGCGTATGTATTTGAAAAATAGTTCGTGGATGTGTGAATGAAAGAGAGAGAGAGAGAGAGAGATGGAGAGGGAGAGGGGAGAGAGAGAAGGTAAGAGTACAGTCACACTAAACTCTGCTCAAACATCACTAGTGCGCATGCATGAGAGATTTGGATCGATAACAATTGTACTAGAAACTAAACAGAAAGCAACATTTGTACACAAATTGACATCGCATATCATTTATGCGACTAGCAGGACCTGTGGAAATTCTACGGAATGAGAAATATATTTCAACGTCAAATATGTTTTTAAATAAAAATGATATTTTTCTGATTAATACAAAAACAGTTTCTTTTGGAACTGAAAAACTAATAACAACAAATATGAGTTGTCCATTGCATTTTAAATATAAAACTGACCCAAATGAAATAAAGCAACAACTGCTAATAAATACCCGGAAAGCAATAGTGTGCAAATAATACGACAATCTTTAATTTACTCCTTCAGTTCAGCACCTTTTGGAAGGCAATGTTTTTCCTTTTTTGCGCTGTTTCTTTCAAATGTTCCCCTTTTTTATGTAACATTTTTGTGCATGGCAACGTACTTAAATGAATAAATTGTAAGATGGCCAACATCTTAAAATTTAGAATATAGACTTTTGTCATTAATTTGTTATATGTTCTGCAATTATATTAAGCTTTATAAATTGAAGGATTAGTATAAATAAAAGGTGAAATATAATTGAAACATATTTATACACACACATATATATATACATATATATATATATATATATATATATATATATATATATATATATATATATATATATATATATATATATATGATTGTTGAGCTGGATTAAATCCGACGATATGAAATAAAATGGAGGTGGAAGGACCTGGATACTCAACGTTGACTCTTGAAGAAGCCCGCATAAATCGGGCGAAACGTTGAGTATCCAGGTCCTTCCACCTCCATTTTATTTCATATATATATATATATATTTATATATATATATATATATATATATATATATATAATGCCAGTCGGAGACACTTGCTGAGATCGGTGATGTCGTGTAACTGCAGTAAAGTGTTTATCTAAACACATTTCATAATTATACTCGTGATCGATATATATGCACACGTGCGGATTGGTGTGTTCTTTGAAGAACACGTCCGATTCGACTGAATAATTATTTATACATTTTCCGATTTAAAAATGCAACGATGTATTTCTGTATTTGTTTTGCGGCATGTTATCTTTTGATTTTGTTCCACCTCCCTCGAAGGCGATATATCATCCTTTCAGAAAAGATGCTTGCTGTAGAGCGAAGGTTAGCAAGAACACTGACAAACTATTTATAGCGTTCGATTCGTACTTTAACCGCAGCTACGTTGTCGCACTCTTGACGAAGAATTTTCAAGTGTTCGAATGTTCGAACAGTGTCATGACCAATAATTAGCTTCTTCAAATGTCGGATTCGCCAGTTGAGAATCCATTGCCCAAAGGAGAATCTAAGTTATTAAATGTCTGTCTTGCCTCATCCTTAACAATACATAATAATTAATTAAGCTCGTCTCTCAGAGAATAAGTATTTAAGTAGGTTTGGTTGGTTTTTGTTTTACGGCATATCAACCCTTTTCAGGTTATTTAATGCCGAATTCAAAGATTTTGAAGAAAAATTTTTTAATAGAATATATTTGTTGTTTTTAAGTCGGTTTCTATTTAACCCAAAGTTCGGACCCTAACAGGTACTACCACTCCGGGTCAGAGTGGACCTGGGAGCAATGGCAATTAAAGGGTGGCTCCACACTTCTCAAAGCCCGCAAGCTGGGGCCTCACCACTGGATATAGTTTAAGGTTATATCCAGAACCATTATTTAAGTAGGAGGCTTAATCATTCGCTTACTCTTATGAACTTGTGCAGGAATATGCGATCCTACCGGTATACATGAACATCTGATTTTATAATTATGGTTACAAAATAGCCTATAATAATTCTCCATCTCTGATGAACATGATTGTAGTCGAATAATACTAAACCAGCAGTTACAATAAATATATGACCGTAGATTATAAAATATGATATTAAATATGTGATGTTAAGACTTGCGACTTTGCTCGCGTTCAATAGAAATGACCCAGAGTGTAACATAGTGTTGATGCACGGATGTAAATGCGTGAGAAGTGATGTCGTCGATGGGGAGAAAAGGGCTATACAAAACGAAAAAAGACAGAGACGAGATAACGTTCTACCTCACGTGGATGACGGCACAACTGTGACGATGAAGAAATAAAAGTTGTACAAACCAAAAAGCGAGTCAGAGTTATTTCCTGTTTTTCGTACAATTTTCGATCGAGGCCACAACTTGTATACAAGTGTACGTCGTTACAGAATAAAAATTAAATCGATAAAAAGGTTATGAAAAGAAGGAGTGAACTGAATCTATAAAGTAATGAGTGAAAAAGATGAGACAATTAGCAGATAAACGTGATGTTGCTGTTCATGAAGTATTATTAGACTGGCTTCGTAATCAAAGATGCTGCATAAATGTACAATATTAAAGGTTAGTAGCGATAATGAAACCTTAGAGGAAAACCTTCCGACTAGTGGAATGGGGACGTAAATCGATGGTAACATTCGATGCTGCTAAAACTAAGCTTCCTTCTTTTAATAATTACAAAAACTTCTCAACCATTGAAAGTCATGGCTAATGATACATTATCTCAAAGTACTTCTTTCAAACTCTCTGGCTTAGCATTCGCACGGAACATAAATTAGAACAAATACACCGAGGGCATTGCCGCGGCTGCTGCAAAGAAGATGAGCTCTCTCTACCATACTAGAAAGTTACTTATGCCTGAGAATATCCTGTACCTCTACTAAGCAAGCATGCGCATATGCATGGAATATTGGTGACATATTTGCATATGCATGGAATATTGGTGACATATTTGCATATGCATGGAATATTGGTGACATATTTGCATATGCATGGAATATTGGTGACATATTTGCATATGCATGGAATATTGGTGACATATTTGCATATGCATGGAATATTGGTGACATATTTGCATATGCATGGAATAGTGGTGACATATTTGCGCTTGCGCATCTGCTACTAGTTTCACACTCGTAAACAAGGTTTTTAAAAAGTCGCCAACCTTATAGTTCCAGCACAGTCAACAAAACTTCAACCGCTGTCTCATCGAAGATATGTTGCATTTGTAGGTGTTTTATAAGTGTTTTAGTTGTAGGTGTATTGGCAAGTTTCAAACGCTTGTACCCACTCGACATAAATACCCCCAACAAACCCGACAAGCAACAAACTCTATTCCTTACACTATAGAGATCCCTAGATGCTGAAAATCTTCTACTCAAATAGCTCTTTGCTCGAACTGCTAGGTTTTTGAATTCCCTTCCGAGTACCTGCTTCTCTTACTGTACTGACCTGCCGAAGTTCAAGTGCAATGTGAACAGACATCTTGCTGCTCAACTCTCTACATAGTACCTATGGAAATTTGGTAGCAAATAGTAGCTCTTTATATTAAAGTGGTGCTGTGCTTTGTTTAAAGCAAAAACGCAGTAAAAAAATTCGACAATGAGTGCGGAAAGAAGTCAGCAAAAAAATAGGGGGGTGAAATCTGTCACTGTTTAAGTATTTTTAGATTGGGATAATGTTCAAAAGAGATGGAGAAATGTTATTAGCGTGTTCCACTCAAGTATGCTCACAAAAACTCTGTATCAAAGATACAGGGAGTATTTATTTTACTCTGTTCACGGATCATCTCTATTTATGCTTCCTACATTCGAAATACTTTAGAGCAGATCAAAGTGCAGTTTCTTCTACCGATTCGTTTAAAGAAGTTTTTATTTATTTATTTTTCTTTACAGTAAAGCAACTCTTTTTTAATTTATTTCATGTCGGATGAACATCTGTAAATGACGTATATGATTAATTGAACATAGGTTCCATTTCTTTTTTTTTTAGATATCTGGGAAAAATGGCAGATTCATACATATTAAAGAGCATTAGTGTCTTAGTGAATGTAATAGATTTTAACGCCTGAGTCAGCACGTATCAATGCCAGAAGCAACTCGAGGATAAGAGTTACTGATATTGGAAATAAAAAGATGAGAAATAAGCAATGGTATGCACTAAGTTTGATTACGCATGCGGCAATTTACGACAATTATTTATTGACCTCCGGTTTGAAGACAACTAGGTTGTAATCTACATGAAAACAGTTCCATAATGACGTTTTCTATAGACGGAAAGCGCTTACAAATAAGTTCCGTTCGTAAGAGTTCTGCCTGACGCTATGCATGTGGAGGAAGAAAGGATAGATTTTTTCCCATTGATGCGAATATTTACAAAAATGAAATATTGGAGCTTGATCTTTGATGTAGATAACAGCAGAATAAAGAGAGAGAGAGAGAAGGAGATTAGTAACGTCTTTTCTGCGAGAAACGCTTTCTAGAGAAGCAAATAGACTATCCCAATTAAATTTTGTTAAGTTGGTTGGTTATTTTTGTTTTGACGCATAACAATTTTTGGGTTATGAAATGCCAAATCAATTTATTTTTATACAGAAAAGTTTCATGCTTCAAGTTCTTTAGAATGTTCAAATCATGATGTTTGGTTTGATTGCTTTGTAGAGAAAATTGTTGCCTTTGTTTTTGATTTAACAGAACATGATTAATTTTTGCAAGCGGAAAAGAAAAAGGACAATAATACCAATGGTGCATATATTGTGCATATTTTTGTCGGGAAGCCAGGATTTCCAAACAGCCTGATATATATATATTAGCATCAGATGCCCTAACATGTATCGTAACTAAAGGGCAACTCCACATTCCTTATAGCCGCAGATCCAGTTTCAGCATTGCATGATTTTTAGTCATACTCAGGAACATTCGATTTTTAAATCGATTTTGCACTTATTTGCAGATAGACGCATCCTCAGTGATAATCGTTTTACTGTTGCATTTCACCTAACATTATGATGTTTGCTGTTGGCAGCGAACAATTAAGAGAAACTGTTAACGTAGATGTAAAAAGAAGAAAAGTTTGATTTAGGGGAAGAGTGTACGGATAATTCAAATGCTTACACGTACCGAACGAGTGAGGCGCGCTGAAAGAATATCATTATTTTATTTCATGTTTGATCCCCTCTGTTTTGCCATTAAATGGTTACGTTTACTTAGATATAGGAAATCCCGCAATCTACTTCGCATGAAGAGTCAAAGTATCCATTTGTTTTATATCTGAAACAAAATCCAAAGCCTTTATTCAATTTGTTCTGATAAAATAAAATATTTTTCAATTGTCAGCTTTCTGTATATTTTCAGTCTTTAGCAAGGTTCTACTGGAGCACATGGTTGGCAATACTTTCTGGCGCCAATTTTAGCGTATGGTCGACCCAGATCAGACATCGTTTGCAGGTTATTGACGACACTACATGTTTGTTAGTTGGTTTTTCGATCCCGCTATTTGATCACTAGACTCTTTCTAAAACATCTGTAATCAAACGTAATTCTTTGCTTATCTGCATATATATATCTGTATATATATATATATATATATATATATATATATATATATATATATATATCTGTATATATATATATATATATGTATATATATATATCTGTATATATATATATATGTATATATATGTGTATATATATGTATATATACGTATATATATATGTATATATATGTCAGGTCATGTCATATGCTACTGGTACCATGTAACCCAGTACTACCTGCCTCATGGTCGGGTCACCGGCGACTAAACTGGTTCCCCCACCAGACTTGTTTGGTGAGGAGGGCAGCTAGTCTCCCTGAAGGATTAAAAACAAGACCTTCCGAAGGACGAATGAACTCTTTTTCTGGGTCAACGGCCAACTAGCACCGTGTATATTTGTGTGTGTGTGTGTGTATGTGTATTGGAGTAGAGAGGGCCCCCGTAAGCCGTGGTGAAGGCAACCTTTCTAGGAGAAGCAAATCTCTGATTTAAAAAACCATAAAGCGGAAGACCAGTATCCGCATTAAGCTGGTCTGCAGTTTAATTTGTTGCTGGCTATCTTGCTCTTGCTTGTTGCTGGATCTCAACATTTTGAACCGAGAGAGAGACTTAGATGTCGTACAAAGCTAAGACTCTGTAACATCATATTTGTATAGATACTCCCTCAGACATTTGGGCTCATGGATTTTAAATGTCTGAGGGAGTGGCACTCGTCTGACAAGACGTTGCAATCATCATATATATGTATATATATATATATCTTCTGGCAAGACTTTGTTTATTCTAAAATCTTCATTTTAATATGAGAGTATATTTTTTAAATCTTGCAAAACTGGTTAACTGCTACTGAAGTTTTACTTTTTCTGCACGTCAAACTATAGTTCATATCGCTTCCCTTGTTAATGGATTTTCCTAAGTAACTAAATAGTTGTTAACACAGAAGAAAAAAACTTCTAAACACAGTTATATTTAAAGTCAATGCTGTGCCACAAATGCCAATGTCTTTTGGTAGCTAAAAGACATTGGTTATTATTGGTTATTATTCTTATTATCAACATGAACGGAAAAAACCATTTGTAACCCGTCGAAGTTTAAATGTACTGTAAACATAAATTTCCCTGCTCAGCTCTCCCACAGTCCTCAGTAAGACTGGATCATAAATAGTACCATCATACGTCCAAGTATCTTATTTGGGATGAAAATTACAAAAAATAGCCGTCGATTATTCATATGCAACTCATCTAAAAGAAAGAAAAGTTCGAAATAACGAAAGTTCTTCCCCAATTATTTCAGCATTGGTTTTGAACTATTGGACTTCCTCTTGCCGTTAGATTAAGGCAATGCCGAATCCAAAAATGTGTGGTTGGTGATTGCGAAACTTTACTAAAGAAACAGATTTTAGCCACGTGTATTGTTGAAGTAAATTTTCTGCCACCAATGCTGAAATTATATGGTAGATAAAATACATCGTTTATTATTTTTATCGTCAGTGAAAACAGTTAACATTTTAACCCTGTTTTCAGAATACCAAATAATAATGTGAAAGTATCTTAAAACGTGTAACGTTTCAGTTACAAAGGAAAGAAATGAATAAAAATCCTGATCATTTTTTTTTTTGTACAAAAGATTTTTTACACGTTACTCTTCCGTCTCGGCACCACTTTAAAAAGTTTCTCGCTGCCACATGTTCCTATTATCTGGTGGTTTCTCCTTCCTTCAACCGCATGCCGCTTACAGCCGACCCATTCTCGTCCTCGACTTTACACGCCCATTTTCATCGACGCACACTTTGCATCTCTCCGAGCACATGGTGTATTTATCTTTCTTTTCTTCCTTTTTCTTCTCGTGCACACTTCCTAACTTACATATGCGTTTTTTCGGCTACTACTGATAATCTCTTCACAAGCCAGCCATTCTTCACCGCTACCGATACTCTCCCACACGCACTATGTTACAAACGATCATGGAGAAATCGCAGAAAGAATTGAGTTGCAATGCAGCCAACATCAAGATCGATTAGGTTAAATAGCCTTAACAACTCACCGCCGCCATAAAAAGGTATGTTTTTGTCTAGCGTGTACAATTATAATGTGAGCTGTTGTGTTTTGCACTGATGTACAATGGAAATAATGTCTAACGGTTATCAAATTTGTTTTTATCTCAATGAATTGGAACCTAAATTTGCTTTCGGATTAATTAAGTAAACTATTAATATTTTATTTTAGGATTATGTTAACTGTTCATGTAGCCACAATCGTTAACAATAGATTTTTGCATTTCCCATTTCAACTCTTGGAGGACGTTGCTATCAGCAAAAGAAAACAGAGTACATGGATGCCAACAAAAGTATGAATGAAGCAAACGCAAATGTCGAAGTGGTTTAGCAGACCAGTAAATGATGTCACGTGCTCGCACTGCCATAGGCACCATTTTTTTTTTTGTTTTGTTTATATTTTGTCGATAGAAATGACGAAGTCGGAGATGACAACTTCTTTAACAATACAAAAAAAAACGTGATCAAAGATAGAAACTCAATATAAAAAACGAATCTGCAGATTTCTTTGCTTTCTTTTGATAAAAAGAGTCAATAGGTACGCAAAAGTGAACTCGAAATATATTGTGAATTCCTTAAAATAATATTGATTTAGTTCCTTTGATTGTTGAATGTTAGTAAATACATGGATATATATATATATATATATATATATATATATATATATATATATATATGTGTGTGTGTGTGTGTGTGTGTGTGTGTGTGTGTGTGTGTGTGTGTGTGCATATATATATACAGAGAGAAAGAGACAGACACACAAACAGACAGAAAGACAGACAGACGGACAGACGGACAGACAAAAGGAAAGAAAGGGAAGGGGAGAATGGGAAAGGGGGAGAGAGAAAGGAGAGGGGGTGGAGAAAGAGAAAGTCTCGGAACAATGCTACACATTTTATATGAACTAAGTATATCTGTAATAGTCGCATGCATCTCTAACGTACAACAGAATTGGCTGTGGAAATGAGTGGTTTGCTATTGAACGCAAAATCAGTCTGAATGAAAATAGAATGCTATGCATCAACATTTCCAAAAAGATTAAAAGAAAAACAATTGAACTGATTAAACATACAACCAGACAAAAAAAGATAATTGACAATACCAGAAAAAATAATGATGACTAAACAGTGAAGCAATGTTTCGCAACCATCAACTACACATTGTTTGATACGTGATTCTTGAATAGTAACGGCAGCACGAAGTATAAGAATTCGAAAGCAGTGCCAGGTAATCGTAGAAGAACTCTCGTTGCTTGGAGTTTTGGAGGGCGATTTTTACCCCAAACAATGCATATTGCCAGTTGGAACGCAAGGGGCTACTTCTTTCCGCCATCTGTTAACATCAAAAATGAATTATGAGATTTTGCTGCTGGTCTGTTTAGTAAGGAGTACGTACGACGAGGAGTCACAAGGGCTATGAGTTTATCAAAATACATTGCATTTAATTACTCGTAAAGCAGCGCAGGGATACAACATTGTGGGGAAGGGACAGAGGTTAGAGCCTTGTTGATAGTGTGTAAAATCTAATAGATTTTTTTATTTTCTTAACCCTATCTAATAGGGAGAGGTTAGTGGTGGATGAAGCAGCCCAGATGTGGCAACAAGGTATATATGACAATCTTATCATAAGCCATTGGTCGTTGTTTCATTGTTTGATCTCTGATTTTAAGAAGATCGGGTTTATTGCAAAGTTTTTATATCATAATAATTATTATTTTTTTGTATTACCACTTATTATTTAATTTCGGAATGGGTGAATTCAAACCACGCACATAAAAAATGGGTGAATTCAAACCACGCACATAAAAAATAACTGATTGATTATCTTAATGATACGACATACACACACACATACATACATACATATATATATATATATATATATATATATATATATATATAGAGAGAGAGAGAGAGAGAGAGAGAGAGAGAGAGAGAGAGAGAAGGAGAGAAGGGTTATAATGTATTGACGAATTGTAGGTTTTTTTTTTGTTTTTTTTTTTTACACAGTGATCACCACTTATCAAGGCCCGGAAGCCACTCAGGGATAAGGGTTATTGTAAGTACATCACGTTGTTTTTTGTAAAGATATAGTATATTCTCTGGTGTAATTAATTTTCTAGCACAGTGTATATGTTCTATTTCGCTGGTGACCTGCGGTTAAATGTGTTTTAAGTCTAATAATTTTTGAAAAATCAACCTTTGTCATTTCTCGATTTGACGAAAACGTCGTCGTTGTTTTTTGTATATTTAGGAAAAACCTTGATATAAAAGTCACAAGTATTTGGGAGCTAAACTCATCAATATATAAATATATACGAAATGCGTCGTTTGCAACTATCACACGAGCAAAGATCACAGTGTAGTATCTGTTATGATGATACACTTCACATTTTCTGTTCTAGATCAGTTAATGAGAAATCTTTCATGACTGAGACAATTTTTATATTTGTTCCTATCCAGAATGTTCTTTGGAGGGAGCTGGATTTTCTCCACGTTAAAAACCGACACTCTGCTCTCGTGGGAAGGCAAGTAAATAGGTACATAATCTATGCACACTAGCAAAAGTACCCGTCGTTGACTGGGTTCAAAAACAGCCCACAGAAAATGAGCTCTGATTTATGAAAGTATGGCAGGTTATGAAAAGGAAGGGTTATAATGAGATAGCTTCGGATTTGAGGGTATCAAAACCAAAGCAAAATATGATGAAAGTAAAAATATAATAGATAAATCCCATAATTTATTATACCATACCTGTTCACACTGAAACACTTATCACAATATTCTGTGGATCTATATTAAAAACCCTTGTTAAACTTTGTGACATATTTCCATTCTATGGATGTCAGGCGCGAACGAACACCCACTAATTTTATTATACTATATTTCTTCAAACTGAAATATAATTATCAAAGTATACTTACGCAGATAGATATGAAAAGTCTTTATTAAAGTTTGTGCCTATTTCCATTCTATGGAGGCTAGGCGCGAACGCAGACCCCACAATTTTATTATCCCTATTTCAGTTAAAACATAATTATTAAAGTATTATTATGTACATCTACATCAAAAACCCTTGTAAACGTTTTTTAAAAATTTTTTCATTTTTTATTTCCATACTTTGTGGACCAGGCGCGTACGACGAACCCACAATTTTAATGAACCACCGTTCTGCCAGATCAAACATACCCATTCCTGTGTCTCGATACATCTTATATCATTATATGTAATCAGTTTTTTTTTAAAATAGACAACCATATAGGAGCCTATTCGTGACCAGACACACACACACGCAGACATTCAGCTTTATATATATATATATATATATATATATATATATATATATATATATATATAACTACTTAATTTACTAACATAAAATTAATATACGAAAGTATAGATTTATGCGTAAACTTTAAGTATTTACTTCAAAAGTGCTCAATACGTAGGTAGAGCTAGTTAGTAATTTATAAAATATATATGGCGATTAAGCTACGCTGAATATTCCGTGTTTCATCCCCTCTAGGACTCCTCAGGCTTATATATATATATATATATATATATATATATATATATATATATATATATATATATATTATATCGCTGGTATTTTAAGTCTATTATTTAAAAAAATCTTTATCGTATCTCGATTTGACAAAGACGTCGTACACACACACACACACACACACACACACACACACACACATATATATCTAATTCCCCCAAAATTAACATACACACACACACACACACATATATGTGTGTGTATGTGTGTGTGTGTGTGTGTGTGTGTGTGTGTGTTAATTTGGGGGAATTAGACCTAGATTCTAAAGAGCAGAGTTTATTTTAATGTATTAGTAAATGGACTAATACTATTAAAAGAAAAACAGTACTCGATAGGTATAGATATCCTAGAGCTATTTTAATATTGAGTAAAATTATTCATAATCATTTTACTATATATATATATATATATATATATATATATATATATATATATATATATATATATATATATACTAGCAGAAGTAGCCGTCATTGACTGGGTTCAAAAACAGCATACAGAAAATGGTCTGTGATTGATGAAAGTATGGTAGGTTATGAAAAGGGGGGGGTTGTAAAGAAATAGGTTTTGATACTCAAAAATTTTACCCTAAGCAAAATATGATGAAAGTAAAGATAATTTTCGCGAAAATATATTTTTTAAAATCAACTTTGTTTCTATTCGTAGCCATGAGTGACCTACAAAATGATGTTTTCTTACAAAGAGAACATGTTATATATATAATAATATAAATTCACGAACCGGTTTAAAAAAATCAAAATGGCAGCGACTTTGAAATGGAGAGCCCCGTTTTCAATTTGAAGGAGGGGCACCTGAGCATTCTGTGCTAACAATTTAAGAGAGTTCCGTCAACGTAAGGAATATTTATAAACATATTTTAATGTTTTCCGTTATTTTGTGCTTGAGGAATATTCGATTATGGCATGTGTAGTTTATATAAAAATTCATTTAAGTAGTTATCGCCTAAAATTTCGCTGAAATTATTTCAAGTAAAGAGTATTAAAAACTATTTCAAAACAAAAAAAAACATAAACTGAACTTTTATTGACTATGGTAACATTTATTTCTTGTATATTTATTTTTTCGGATAGTCGTTTGTTGGCTTTCCTGCTAAACACTCTTACTAAATAATATCGACGAAATATCGAAAAACAAAGAAACAAAAACAGTTTTGAAAAAAAATTGAAGCTTTACTTACTTTAGTAAAATAATCCGAAACAGCAAAATGGGATATTAAAAAAGTAAACACGTAATTACTCTAGTTTTTTTAAAGCAAAGAATCGATATAAATATGAATAAGAAGAAAATGGCGCCCTTTTCAAGCAGAATAGCTTCGTTATAGTGATACAGTATTGAATGGTGTAGTATTGCGTCGTCGGATTCAGGGTTGTACTATTGTAATGTAAAGAACACGCAAAAAGGGTTGTAATCAACTGAATTCCTTATAGTACACTGACAAAAAAAGCTTAAACAGATTTTTCGAAAGAGTACCACGCGCAAGTGAAGAAGGAAAAAACAGAGTTATGCAAAATTTGTGTCGAGAATTGTCTAAAGTTCCGACTTTTTTTTGGGGGGGGGGGCTTTCACTTTAATAAGAACGTGAATTTATGAGGTGAATTTATTTGACACAATATGATTCAACTCAAAAAAAATAAATAAAAGCTAACGTGAATTTAGATTAAAGTTAAGGTGTTATTGTGGACCCTCACCCCTTTTAAAAAAAACCTTGGTAAACTTTGTGACATATTTACATTCTATGGAGATCAGGCGCGAACGAACACCCAATAATTTTATTATACCATATTTCTTCAAACTGAAACATAATTATCAAAATATACTTACGCAAATGAAAAGCCTTTGTTAAAGTTTGTGCCATATTTCCATGGAGTACAGGCGCGAACGCAGACCCCACAATTTTATTATACCATCTCTATTTAAGTTGAAACATACTTATCAAAGTATTCTTATGTACATCTATATCAAAACTCCTTGTAAACTTTTTTTTTTCATTTTTTATTTCCATACTTTGGGGGCCAGGCGGGAACGCAGACCCCTCAATTTTTATAAATCACCGTTCTGCCAGATCAAACATACCCATTCCTGATCCTCGATACATCTTCTATCATTATATGTAATCAGTTTTTTAAAATAGTCAACCATATAGGAGCCTATTCGTGACCAGACACACACACACACACAAACACACACACTCACACACGTTCAGTTTTATATTTAATATATATATATATATATATATATATATATATATATATATATATATATATATATATATATATATATATGAGAGAGAGAGATAGAGGAAGAGAGAGAGAGAGATGTATAATTCATAGAAATAGTGAATCAGCGTACACTATTATATTTGTGTTTCTATACAAGACGTGCATCATACAAAACTGCTTCGGCAACAAGTAAATTTTCTCAAACAAATTTCAGATGATGAAATTTTGACTAGCAGAATAGACACGTTCTTTCCAAGGTTATGGCTACTTATTCCTCGAGCAAAGGCTTTTCGACGACGGCAAAACATAGTTAATTCATTACCCACACAGCAGCAGCGGCATAGCGCAATAGTGGGAAGCCTTGACTGTCATTTGGGCAATTGAGTTTCGCAGCGAAACCGTTCTGTATGTGGATGAGTATATATATATATATATATATATATATATATATATATATATACAAAAAGAAAGAGAGGCAGTATGAAGTTGAATGACTTCACATAAAAAACAAAACTAAGTTTATTGAAAAACTATACTAGAATTGGTAGCGAGCAACTGTAGCGTAAACATATAAAATTGCTACGTACTAATCAGTTTTAAGTGACAACCATTTTGGGTTTGGATATCAAGTCCTCCGAACAGGCGATACTAAGAATACTATGACGAATTACCTGAGTATGGAAAGAGCGCAAATACACCTGCGAATTAAATGCAGATGCTCTAAACTCAGTATATATTCCTGCTATCGACGAGACTAACCGAGACTAACGAAGGTAAAAGATTAAATGACCCGACACGTTGAATAAGATGCAAGACAAGAAGACAGTCAAAAAGGCGGATAAGAGAATAAAATAAAAAAGAACCGAAGGCAATACAAATGGCGGTCGAACCGCATAAAAAAAGAAAAGAAACAAAGAAAGCAATGGAAATAGAGAGATGGTAGAGAGAGAGAGAGAGAGAGAGAGAGAGAGAGAGAGAGAGAGAGAGAGAGAGCGAATGAAGAGAAATGGCCAAAAGTGAGAACAAAAAAAAGCAAGAAATGAAATCTAATAGAACTAATATCCATCATGCGTTGGCGTTTTATAATTTTTTGTTGTTTTATCTTCATATGTAGATCTGTCAAAATGAATCTTTCAACAGATGTTTATTTATCTTGCCAATACGAATATCATATAATGTACATATACACATATACATTATATATATATATATGTATATATACACATTATATATACATATGCATACACTTATACATATACATATATGTATATATATACACACATATATATATACATATGTATGCGTACATACATATATAAATATATATATACATATATAAACCCATTTATATATACAAAAATATATATACATACATTTTATATATATATATGCATACACACACATATATACATATATATATGTATGTATGTATGTATGTATGTATGTATGTGTGTATGTATGTATGTATACACAGATTTATCAGCTATCATCTACCGAACATTGTTAATGGAACGGATTACAGTCCATATAGATGTTTGTGTGTGTGTATATATATATATATATATATATATTACTGTGATTCGTTCCATTAACAACGTTAGATAAATGATAGTTGATAAATCTTTGATCTTATAAACAACGAGGCATTTGTGGATTCCGGATGAAACGGTCATGTCGATATCATCCAAATATAAATATCGGTAAACCGATCCATTTCTTGTGGTAGCAAAACACATGTTATTCGATATCGATGCAACTACTTTGTTTCAAAATATATTTCGCGTTTAATTAGGTTAACGCGGCGGGAATTTTCTCATAGAATTTTCATAATTTTCACGTTTCGGACATGTCTTCATTTTTTTTTCACAGTCTTTTTATACTCTACAGACATTTTCGTGGCAGTTGTTCTATTGAACTTTAAAATTCTTATATTAAAACTTCTCAGCAAAATTCATGATTCTAAAAATTAGAAAACGTTACCAGGGCAATATTTCTCTACACACAACAACATTTTCAAGTCCAATGTAAACAAATATTTGTCAAGTCATTCTGTTCAATAATCATTTTGAGACGCAAAATGTCGTTCGTTTTAATGGTAACACTTCCGTCTTCGTAGCTCTTTATCTTTTTAGTTTTTAGTTAAAAAATAGACGACTTAATTTTGGAATGTCCCACGTAGTGCTCAATTGTTTCTTTTTTTTACAAGATAGTCACCACTTATCAAGACCCAGAAGCTACTCGGGGATAAGGGTTATTGCGTGTACAGAACGTTAGTATCGGAGATTGGATAAAGTGTCTTACTTAAGGGGGCAGTTCATCAGGAATTTGTTTATGTTGGACTTGAAGACATCCAGGTTGTAGTCAGGTGAGAAACAGGCAAACGGAACGGAGTTCCACAGGTGTGCACTTCTAAGAAAGAAGCATTGTTCATGGAATCTACGTTTTGGTTTTGGCACAGATAAAGAGTGGGGCAAATTTTTGACAGTAGCTTCAGCTAGACGGGTGTTTATCGTGAAAGATTGGCGAGGGGGACCAGAGATTGGAGCTCAGACGAGCACTTGCCATTGACGTAACGATAAAACAAAGACAGGATCGCAACGTCTCTTCTGTGGGAGAGGTTGGAGGGAAGAGAAAAGGGCATCCCCCACTATGTATTCTGTCAAGGCAGGATAGGTATTTTAGCTGCTCCTGCCCAGATGTGGCAGACGTACTTGGCTTTTGTATAGATAGAGAATTGCATCAGCAGTGAGATATCTTCTGAAGCGGTAAAGGATCCTTCCATTTTTCCAGCGACCTTAGCAACTGACTTGATGTTCGTGTTTCATTTCAGCTCATGAGTAAAGGCTAATCCCATAAGCTTATCAAAACATGGAGCTTCCCCTAGACGAGAGCCATCCATTTCAATTGATGCCAGATGGAGATCAGAGCGTTGATGATGTAAAGATAGGAGCTTGGTTTAAGATGTAAGAAGTAACCAGCTACCTCTTCCCCCACTGTACCACGCGCTCGAGATCAGAGGAGAGAGAATCAGAGAGAACTCTGTCATTTACGGCCTCTGATCTGTTGCCATAGATGGTCGTGTCATCAGCATACATTTCAAGGAATAATTTAAGTATGTGTTTAGGGAGATCATTGATGCAGATCAGAAAGAGTTGGGTCCAGGATGGACCCCTGAGGAACTCCAGCATTAATACTGAGGGCTCAATCACTATGAGCCTATCAGAGAGAAATGATTTAATGATTCAGAAAACATTTCCAGTGATACCGTAACTGGAAATCTTGTAAAGTAGACCCTTATGCCATACCTTATCAAAGGCCTTTGATTTGTCAAGAGCAATTGCCCTAGAAAGGAAGCCTTTGTCAAGAGATTCACTAATCCTATGAGATATAGCCATTAGTACTTCTGTTGTAGATCTGGCAGAACGGAAACCATATTGCATGTCACTAAGAAGGTTATTTCTGCTGATGTGGTTGGCTACTTTTCTATTTAATATGGATTCCAGCAGCTTACTCATGACACACAGGAGACTTATTGATCTTTACTGAGAGGGAGACGACTTATCACCTGAATTCTTAAATACATGGCATAGTGCGGAGGTTTTCCAGGTTGTTGGGAAGCACTTCTCGTTAAGGTAACGCTTAAACAGTTTTGTAAGTATGGGGGCAAGTTCTGGTTGAAGCTTTTTCAGCAGTATAATTGGAATGCCGTCAAGGCCAGTTGCTTTACTGGAATCAAGGTTCTTGATTAGCTTGGCGACATCACGCACAGACATTTGTACGGTGCATAGCGTGTTGTCTGTTATAGGAGGAAATATGGGGGGGGGTTGATGGCCTTCGTCGCATAGGGTAGAATTAGCTGCAAAGTTCTTAGCAAATAGTTTGGCATTGTCTGATGCTGATGAGATGACCTTAGGTCCAATGATGATGGTTGGACTAGAACGCACACTTCTGTTCAGGATCCTGTTTGCTATTTGCCAGAACTGGTGGGAACCAAGCCGCTCCTCAGCTACTTTGGATTTAACGGACTAATCATATAGCTTTCTTGCATTTTTTATTACTCTTTTACAGTGGTTGCTGGCAGTCTTGAAAGCAGCTTTAGTCTCAGTGCATCTATTACGTTGGTAGCTATGGAAAAAGTGATTTCTGTGCGCGATGGCAGCAGCACATTCAAGGGAGAACCATGGCTGGCTGTTCGGTTTTTGTTGGTATTTTTTAGATGGTATGAATCGGTCTATGCTTACAATTAACCATTCGGTCAGGTCTGATACTATGGAGGACAAATCCTTTTTAAACGTAGAATGCAGTCGTAGATCAAATATGAATGTATGGAAGCTATCCCAGTCAGCCATAGAGAATCGATATACAGTACGGTGGGCAAGTACATCTGAAGACTTATTGCATTTCGTTTTTATCTTAACTGATACAACCGAGTGGTCGGCAGATCCTAGAGGAGACAGAACAGAACATAAACATTGCTCAGGGGAAGTTGTGAGAAAAAGGTCTAGAAGACTAGCGTAGTGACCGGAAGTATAGGGCACACAGGTGCGTTCGTGAACAATCTGGCTGAGTTCATAGGCAATGGCGAAATCATGACAGAACCTGTAATTTGTCTTGTTCGAGTGGGTCAGCCATTCCACATTGTGGACATTGAAGTCACTACAAATGTGGATGTTAGCCGAAGGATGAGCAGACAGGATGTGGTCAATTTTCCAGATATGCTCTTAAAGAGAGTAACTCCGCTGTTGTGGGGGCGATAGAGAGCAAATATAAATGCAGTGGTGTAAGCAAGTGCAACCCGGAAGCACATATAAGGTAAATTAGGGTCTTCACTGGAGATATCCCTACCACACGGAAAGCCATATTTAATGTAGGCACATATTCCATGCCCATGGCGATCTTGGCGGTCAGATTTTGAAGTTACGTTAGAGTATCCTTTTATTATGAACACATTTAGGGAAGTGGTCGGCCCTATGCCAGTTTTGCTCAGGTAGAATATGTCCGGTTTCGTCTCTTGTAATTGGGTTTCAACCTCTGGAAGGTTGGAAACGTAGACCCCTGATGTTGAAGAAGGAGACATGGTAGTAGGGGTCTACGTTGGAGGATAGGTTTATTTGTGTTTTTCTGGACATGTTTCATGTTTAAGATTTGGAATTTGTAGAAAAGGTCGACATACTTGGTTAGAGCAGGATACAGAGAGAAAAAGACAGGAATTTTTTGTAGCACATGATAAGGTAAAGATGTAACGATTACCCACTAGTATGGCATGGAGAGGCCCCACCAGAAACTACTGCATAGAACTGTTTCACATTCAATCGAAAATCTCATTGACACTTGTTTTCGAGTTGCTTTTGGCCTTAATAAGTGGTGAACTTTACCATACAAATTTTCACAAAATACTGACCTTTCATCTTTTTTGTCTTTTTCGGGGAAGTTAGAACTTAACCCTTTATTTAACACTATAGGAGGAGGGTGAAATCATTTTGCTATCCACGTTTTATCGTCGCATTCGTTCAACCTTGAATACAATTGATACCCCTTTGAGGGTAGCTGTGCAATTCCCCAATCAAACATCTCCTCAATCGGCACTGCTTGATTCCAGTGGCAAGCAGGAGTCCAAGACAACTTCAAACAATACCAAGATAAGCAGAGAGCACGTACAACACTTACTATTTCCAAAGTGTCGCCCATTTTGAATACGGAAATTGTGTAGACATCCATCTATAGAAACACTGTTTAACGTTTTATAGTTCCAATTAATAAAATACATATTATATTTTTTATTATAAAGGAGATTTCGTACATGTGTGCCTGTAACTAAAACTCTTATTAATTAGCGATTTACAAAGAGAAAAAAAAAACAATCGCAGCAAATTCGATCGGATTTTAAGTAAGCATATCTTATTTCAGAGGTTAAACCCTTATCCTCGAATAGCTTTCGGGCCTTGATAAGTGGTGACTCCCTTGTAAAAATAGACAAACCCTATAGTTTTTATATTCCCTTAACTCTCACGCATAATTTGAATAAAGCATAAAAATGATGCAAATGCTTCAAGTACGTTTTCGATTTCTTATTATATTTACTCGAGCGGTTAAACATCGTAGGTAATGAGAAACGATTGCAGATATTTTAATCAGCATCTTCAGATTATTACGCTAAGAAAATGTCCATAGAAAAGCTGCGCTTCCACATACGATAACAATTAAACTCTACTTAATAGGATTTCCTATTCGAAAACAAAACAAGATTTTTACGGATATCAGGTCTTGGGATTTAACCCCCCCCACATTTCAGTTCAATTTATTTCTAACGCAGAATCTCAGCTCAAAATTAACTCAAGTCAAAAAGTTACACGAAAAAAAAAATATAAAAATAAATAAAAAATGGCAGCCATTGCTCTGAATTTGAAGACGAGAACTTGTCTACTTCTCGTCGTAATCAATATGGATTTCTTAACAGCGATTCTTTAAATGCTAATTAAAAACAGACATCTCCATTTGTTAATTGTTTTCTCAGATTAAAGATAAGTTTCTTTCTCGCATTCTTAGTCGTCAAAGACATTTGATATTCGTTAAATTGCACTATCACCAATAAATAATTTATGTTTTTGCTGTTGTTGCTGATATTTATTCCTTTATTTCGTATAAATGAAATGCATATTGTTGGCATCCGTTTCTTCGATATCTTTCTTGTTAGAATTCTTTCTAGAAAGTCATCAGATACTTTTGTGAGAGATCACGTAAAGGTTGCCAAGTGGAAGTATTTCTATGGAACGAACTGGATTCTAACTTTACACATCCAGGTTATCTGTCCATATTGTTAACCACTAGCCACCGTCATATTCCTGCTGTTGTTGCACCAGCGTTCACTCTACGTTAACTAAGTCGGCTTACTAGCGGCTAAGGTACGGCGGTTTTGAGCAAAGTTGCACGTGATGACTAATTGTTACGTCTGATGAAACGTGTTATCGGTTTAATAACCACTTAAAAACAATCAACGAACGAAATATAATTTTAAAACAGTCATTTAACAATTTACGGATTAAATGGTAATGTAGTAGCCATTAAATGCGTTATGATTAAAGTTTGTGATGAAAATGTTTTTGCTTTGCTTTACTTTGTTCAAAACGACATTGGTGTCTAACTCTGCCTTCGTGGAGAGGCAAAGTAAATAGAATCAAAGACGATAACTAACTCTAAGAGAAATAACGATTATTTCGTTAGGTTGTTGTTAGGGTTCTTAATTATTTGAGTCCTTAATTAATCAAGTTCTATGCTATCACCCTACAACTGCGAAACTCCTGACCGACAAACAATATGGATTTAGGCAAGCCCGTTCTAAAGGATGTAGCTTAACTGTAATCTCTGAACGTATATACCGTTCACTAGACAAAACATGGCAGGGTAGAGCGGTAGCCCTCGATATATCCCAGGCTTTTGATAGGGTATGGCATGATGGTCTTCTAAGGAAAATTAGATCATATGGTATAACTGGAAGAATACATAATATAATTAAATCCTTCTTAAGTAAGAGAAAAATCCAGATTGTTCTCGACGGTCGTACATCTAAACAATATTATATAAATACGGGACACCACAGGGGTTTATCCTTGGACCTTTATTATTCTTGATATTTATAAATGACCTCCCTGATAAAACTGTCTCTGGGATGAGTATATTTGCTGATGCCACCACTTTCTATAGCAGACAAATGAACACATATCTAAGGAAATGGCAGAAACATTAGAGGATGACTTCGAATCTGTAGTGGAATGGAGACAAAAATAGAGAGTCACATTCAATGCTTTCAAAATTAATTTGTTTCAATAACTAGAATAGATACATTGAGAGTATTGCCAAGTCTGCTGCGAAGAAGATGGGCTCTCTCTTCCGTGCTAGAAAACTACTTACGCCTGAAAGTATCCTGTACCTCTATAAGGCTACCATTCGCCCATGTATGGAGTACTGTTTTCACATTTGGGTTATTGAATCTGCTACTTGTCTCTCACTTCTTGACAGCGTTCAAAAGACTGTCGCCAACCTGATAGGTCCTGAACAGTAATCTAAGCTTCAGCCTCTGTGCTTTCGTCGAAATGTTGCATCCCTCTGTCTGTTCTACAAGTACTTTAATGGTGAATGCTCTAACGAACTGCAAGCATTTGTACCTCCTCGACGTGACTACCCCCGACAAACCCGGCAAGCATTTAAATTCCACCCCTTCACAGTTGATATCCCTAGTTGTAAGAAAGCCTTCTACTCCAATAGTTTCTTCCCTAGAACTGGTAACGTTTGGAACTCGATCCCGGGATTCTACTTTCTCAACTGTACTGACATGCAGAAGTTCAAGTGTAATGTGAACAGACATCTCGCCACTCATCTCCCTTCATAATATCCCTGAAACTTGTGTCCCCGATTGTAGCCCCCTACTTCAAAGTGGCACTAAGCCTTGCTTGGAGTGAAAATAGAATTTTAAAAAAGAAGAAAACGTTAATATTTAACCTCTTGTGATTCCATCGTTGATGATGAATAATTTTTTAACCTGAGAGTTCAGCCAAGTCCTTCGTGAAAGTTGTCCTCCACGTTCCCGGCGATGATTTGCTTGCGCAATATATTGCACACACACACACACACACACACACACACACACACACACACACACACACACACACACATCTCTCTCCCTCTCTTTCTCTCTCTCTCTCTCTATATATATATATATGTGTGTATGTGTGTGTGTGTATATGTATGTATTAGTAAGTTATGAAAATATATATGTCAATTAATCTACACAAGATTGTTTGCGTTTCATTCGCGAGTGGATCTGTCAGACTCTTGTATGCAACTGATGTTACTGCGTATATATATATACATATATATATATTTATATATATATATAAGAGTAGGTAGTAGTTTGCTTGAAGCATTGTTGGTAAAGAAATATATAGAATTTTTAAAAAGCCAAAAGCAATGCGAAGAAAGACCGGAATCATGAAAGTAAAGAATTGAAAAAACAAACAAATGTAGACGGGTATCTTTGAGTAGAGGAGTGCCTAGCCGTTTATTCGTCTATCATTCTTCACCTCAATGTATAATTATTTATAACCAAGTTGCTGGTATATCCGGTGTATTTAAAGTCCGTGGGTGGTATGGAACTTTGATTAATTTCGAGAGAAAGGTACCTCTCTTTTTCAAAATAGAAGACAAAAGTAGATTCAAGATGGCGGAAGAGAATGTGACAGGACTGCAGAAAAAGGTCAGGGTCAGTTGGGGATAATTTTATTTTACTTATTTATTTTTTTTATTATATCTGTTCTAAGCTTTGGTTATATATATATATATATATATATATATATATATATATATATATATATATACATATATATTATTTTTCTTTTATTTTATATAATATTGTATAATTTATTATTATTATTATTATTATTATTATTATTATTGTTATTATTATGCTGACAAGGGGTTTCATTCTTTACATACCCAACTTGTCAACAGCCCAACGCCTGACTCTGGAGCGCCTCAAGGAAAAATCTCGTCTACCTACCCTCTGACAAAGGTAAATAATTTTGTGCCATCTCCCAAGACTCTTATAACTCCCTCGCCCAAGACCACCTTAGCAACACCAACCTCTACACCCTAGCCAGCAATATCACTGTCACCCAAATAGAGAACACTATCAATAGAACCTGGTCACATATTTACTCCCACAGAAATATCCCAAAACAATGTAGACTAAACTTTACTACCAAACAACAAACGCCCCACCTTTTACCACTTCATAAAAACTCTCAAAAATAACCCCCACACACAAATCAGACCCATAGTTTCCAGCGTCAACAGTCCCCTCTATAAGATCTCATGGTTCTTCTCTAGACTACTTAAACTCCTACTCTCTACCTTTCCAGCCCATATCAACAACTCTGGCCAAGTCATAGACAGGCTTAACAGGTTACCTCCCTAACAATTGAGGCTTAACGTTGTCTCCCTATACACTTCCATTCCGGCACACCCTGCCATCAACCTCATGGCTGACCTCATATCCTTCAATAACTTACACTGTATCGGTATAACCCCTGCCGACATCCACCAACTTCTCCAAGTGATTGTTGACAACGCATACTTCACATTTCTTAACGACACCTATAGACTCGAAAGACAAGCACCCAGCACTTGCAACTCCTACCTTCTCTTCACGAGATATATAGATGACATCCTCATACTCACATGCTCCCGTGAAGAAGTCATCAAAATCTTAAACACATTTAACAATGTTGACCCTCACCTACAGTTCACCATAGAACATCCAGACAACTCTGGCTCTCTCTCACTCCTTGATTTCAAACTTAACATCAAAGAAAACGGCTCTATATACACAGAATTCTACTATGCACACACAGAGATTTCACGCATACGCAACAAGTGCACTAACACACCTGACAAAATTCTGCACTCTCCTTACACACACTCTCCATAAATGGCTATCCCAATTCTACCTTATCCTCACTCAAAAAAATAGAAAAAAACGCCAACGCCAACTCTCTCAAATACCTGTTTCCTCAAGCTCCCCTTCTTCAATGATAGAACCTCCTCTGCTATCCGCAGAGCGATACACCACGAGAAGCTAGACATACAACTTATCCACACCGGCACCACCTTACGACAGCACCTAATCCGGAAACACCCACCACATACATGCGACGCTTGTTCCCTATCTTACTGTCCCATCAAAGATACAGGCATATGTTTGCGCACCCAAGTGGTCTATGACCTGCAATGCACTAAATGCAACAAATCATACATAGGGAGTACCACTAGACAACTACACCAACGCATTAAAGAACATATAAACACCAGAATCTCCTCATTCCACAAACATATAATCTCATGCAACAGACAAAACGTAATATTCGCGTTTATATCCTTGCCTCAGTCAGAAACGTTGGAAACCTTAGAATTGCTGAAGCACTCCTTATCTCGAAACACAAACCTTCCTTGAATAACAGATTAGAACTGAGCTCTCCCTTTATCCTTTGACCCTCTCATTACAAGCGAATTAGAGCAACGACAAATCCCAATGATAAAAAAATATATATGAATACTAAAAAAGTAAAAAAATACATATATATATATATATATATATATATATATATATATAAATTGAAGTATATAGAATTAATAAATAATATGGATACTCATAGCAACAGCAAGATAGAACATATAAAAAAAATAATATATATATATATATATATATATAAATTAAAAGTATATGTAATCCTAGAAAAAATTCCATTTAACAAACATGTACGGGCGTTTGTTCATGTGTAGTAGGTATATATAGTATGTATATATTTACTAAACTTTAGCGAGATGAAAAAAATGAAAAGAAAAGATACAAATAATAAAGTTAAACAGAATTATCTCCCTTACACTATAATTTACCTGGTACTGCATATTTCAATAAAAATAGCAAGATAAAAAAAGGAAAGAAAAGATACAAGCAATAAAGTTTAACAGAATTATCTCCCTTCCACTATAATTAACTGCATATTTCAATAAAAATAAATAAGTAAGTACCTATATACGTAAACAAAGACAGAGCATTATAGCTACAAAATAAAACAAATAAAAAACATAAATGCATACAAGAATAAGCCCGAATTACCTTCTTAACACACGAACACAGATACATAAAAGATAAAACAAAACAAAAAAAAAACAAAACAAAAAACTATAACCAAAAGAACACAAAATAAAAGCATCAACAACAGGATCGAAAAAAAATATATTTAATATTTAATACAAACTGTTATCTTCTCTCCCCTCACACAATAGGTCACATGAATCTTCACTTCGATACTATTATTGTAAAGAAGAAACCCCTTGTGAGCATAATAATAATAACAATAACAATCATAATAATAATAATAATAATAATACTAATGATAACAATAGTGATAACAATAATAATAATAATAAATTATATAATATTATATAAAATTAAAGAAAAATAATATATATATATGTATATATAACCAAAGCTTAGAACAGAAATAATAAAAAAAATAAGTAAGTAAAATAAAATTATCCCCAACTGACCCTGACCTTTTTCTGCAGTCCTATCACATTCTCTTCCGCCATCTTGAATCTACTTTTGTCTTCTATTTTGAAAAAGAGAGGTACCTTTCTCTCGAAATTAATCAAAGTCCCACACCACCCACGGACTTTACATACACCGGACATACCAGCAACTTGGTAATACATAATTATACATTGAGGTGAAGAATGATAGACGAATAAACGGCTTGGCACTGCTCTACTCAAACATACCCGTCTACATTTGTTTGTTTTTCAATTCTTTACTTTCATGATTCCGGTCTTTCTCCGCATTGCTTTTGGGTTTTTTTTAAATTATATATATATATATATATATATATATATATATATATATATGTATATATATATATATATATATATATATATTATAATCTATACATTATTATATTATATAATGATGACTGCTCCATCTATCCAGATGATCGCCGTCACATTGCGTTCTCCCAATCTTGTCGTCCATGCCATCGCAGATGACTCTGCACTCCCGCCGCAGATTTGCACATCTTGAAGCAGATGTGACATACAAATTGGGCAATTTCCATCGAGTTGACTTCCTCTGGAAGTTGAAGGATATTCCTATGAACAATGACATGTCTTTTCAGACCAGCAGTAGACTTGTAAACTTTGCTGCATGCTTAACAAATCGTTTCGTTCGGACTAACAGGTGCAAAGTTGATTTGAATAGGAGTCTGTACGACTTAAGGTGGTTGACGTAGCCAGCTTTTGACAAAAGCACTCGTTCACAAGTGTCGCATTTCCAGCTATGTGTGTCAACGGTTAAAACCGTCAATTAAACATTTGCGAAGCTCTCGCTTCAGATTGCTGTGGACATGCTTTCTTTTCTCTAGATCATCACAACTTTCACGTACAAGCTTTCGCCACTTCGGCCTTTGCAGCGTAAGTTATTCCCAATGTGTCAATGTCGATTTGTAAGTCTTTCAAATTATTCTTTGTAGAGTCCCCGAAGCTCTTCCTAGGCTTGTGTTGAGGGCGCTTGCCATTTTCCAGCTCCCCGTAAAGAATTATATATATATATATATATATATATATATATATATATATATATATATATATAATATTATATTATATTAATTATATACACATGTGATGTTATATATATATATATATATATATATATATATATATATATATATATATCACTTGTTATTCCTGTGCCCATTTTCAGCAAAAGATGGTCGCATGTTTATCACATAAAAGTTAACCTGTCCTGCATTTCACATTTTTTTTCTTTGTTTCATCTTTTTTGTATAT
Source organism: Euprymna scolopes (assembly GCF_053919585.1). Lineage (NCBI taxonomy): Eukaryota > Metazoa > Mollusca > Cephalopoda > Sepiida > Sepiolidae > Euprymna > Euprymna scolopes. The sequence continues at coordinate 177,358,816 of NC_136486.1, read as the reverse complement.
TTAACGGTGATCTAGTTTTAATCTGGGTGTGCTTACATATATATATATATATATATATATATATATATATATATATATATATATATGTGTGTGTGTGTGTGTGTGTGTGTGTGTGTGTGTGTGTTGGCAGCATTTTTTCTTTGATGGATATTTCGTTTAATTGAATAAACGTTTTTAGTTAATTAATTTTACATTCGATCCTTTCACTTTTTCGTATTGTAATCGTAACGATTAGGAAACTGGCCGATGTAACAACCATAACTTTGATTTGTCCAAGTACTTTCAAATCCTTCAGGATTCATTATTAATTTAAGGATAGAAATTAAGCATCCATGAATATTAATAGTAAAAACCAGTTCAATTAATCCCTGACGATGAATCCAGAAAAATTTGAAAGTACTTGATCAAATCAAAGTTATTGTTATTACATCAGTCAGTTCCCACCTGAAATAAGGATTACAATACGAAACATGGAAAGGATCCAATGCAAATTCATAAACTAAAAACGTCGGTTCAATTTAACGAAATATCTGTGTATGTGTGTGTGTGTATGTGTGTGTATGTATGTATGTGTGTGGGGTGGGGGGTGTTATTCAAAAGCGCGGAATTCTTCTGTTTTATCATCTTCCTTTACATCTTCTCTGAATAGTTTTCTTCATGGTTTTTTTTTCAAAATTGTATAAATGTATCCATAGCGAGCGCTTTCGACAGAGATACCTCTATCATCCTCAGGCATGTTGTAGAAATTATGTTTTTTTTTCTTTTTCCTCATTATATATATATATATATATATATATATATATATATATATATATATATATATACATATTTTTATCATGGTGACGTGATTACTTATTATTAATTACATAGGCGGACTTTTTATCTTTCTTTATTTTTTTTATTATATACAGATTATATTAATTTATTTTATATATACATATGTACATATTAAAAATTTTAAATCTGCTATCCTAAGCATGTTAAAATATTTCGACTATATTCGTAATTGATATTATTGATCTGCGATTTTTTTAAATTTTATATACAATGCTTCGAGTATTTTTAATCTATTAACATTTTTCTCGTTTTGCAAAACCTTAATGTTTTCTACCATGCTTTTTCGGACTTCCGAATGATGGCAACCATGTTTTTCCAAATGTCGGGATATTGAAGAGGTAGAAAGTTAATCTTCGCGACAATCTGTTTGTAGTATATCCTATGTAGTCAGTATTATTAGAGATACATTCTTCTAATCGGCAGTTAAATTAGAACGTTTAAAAACGAGATTTTATTATCGACACTTAGTTCTTTATGTGAAGTTAAAGACAGAATTACTCCGAAATGTATGTATGTATGTATGTATATATATATATATATATATATATATATATATATATATATATATATATATATATATATATATATACTTATGGCTTATGTCGGATTCATTTTCACTTCACAGTAGCCACTAAATTATATTAAATTTGATAACTTCTTGGAATATTCTGCTCTCTCCATTACAACTGCAGCATTGCCTTTGGATGCTGGTAGTATTATGATATAATCATCACTGCGCAGTGACTTAGAATAACAATGTATAAGAAAAATGAACAATTATTATTAATAATAAGCAAATGCTCAAAGCAAATGGGTGTTAAAATAATCTCAACATTTAATTTAACGTTTACAGAAAAGAAAGGTGTGCCACACTATAAAAACAATACAATAGGAAGCAGATGTAAGCCAGGCCTTTGTCATTGTCAAGCACGACCATTGGCTAGTGAACATTTTAATTCACAGTCGGGAATTAAAAATGAATCTGATTGGTTAGGTAGCTAAACTAAATATAAGTAATTAAAAGACAATAGGATTATTATAGATTAATTCTATGCATTTTACCATGACGATTCCTTACGGGAATGTAACACAAAATGTTTTTTATGCCTGTTTTCATGTTACTTACTTATCAACTCGCAAGAATACAATTTGCAACACTATTTTTGTTGTATGGGATTTTACACCAGTTTTTCTTCACAAAATCGTCGCTATTAAATTATCTACACGATGAGATTTTCCGAAATATTTGGATTATCGGGAATATTTTTCTGATCTTCAGAGTTATTGTCACAACGTTTCGGTCGATATGAACTCCGATCTACTTCAGGTGTATCTTGTCGAACTCAGGAATCTTTCTGTCGCACTCATGTATGGAATTTCAAATGGGACCCTTAATTTAATTCACGAGGTAGCTTAATCTCGTTCCGTCAACCATGACTGAGTGGAAACCGTAAGTGATTCGCAGTTGTATTATTTGTTGCCCATACCGAGGATTGATATTTCAACCTTCAGAAAAATACTTTTACAACTGAATTTTTTCAAGTAATCTAACCATTGTGCCACGAGTTTTACAAGAACCCGTGCTAAAATTGTTTAGAGGTTACATCGATGAAAACGTTGTGAAAAAACAATCAAGATGAGAACAATAGTCTAAAGAATCGAATTAATACAAATAATCAATCCTCATCTCAAAATTCAGCAATGTATGCCAAGTTTTGTAGTGAAATACGTCACGTTTCAGTTTCACCATTAAATGCGGACATTGAATGGACGTAATTGTTCTGAGATACGTCCTCTCATCTTTATACGAAGTTTCTGTTACAGTACATTTAGTCGCCCAAAAGTTTGAAATAGGATTTTCGTTTGTCCGAATTGTAACCAACATTCTCTATGAAAAACGCATAGTTTGTACGGACGCATCTTAGTCGTATCCGATGTTTACACGTCAGAAACAACTTGGAAAATAACTTGACCTTTTCTTTCTCACAAATATCCCAGCTCAAAACAAGTCCTTTAATCTATATATAAAACGTAGCATCAATCTGACCTCATGCCGGCTTTACCGTTGTTATCCGGATAAAAGAAGATTCACTCACGTCATGGAGATCAATACTTTCTTCCAGTTGCACAGTAATCACTTTTTAGAATGGGGGCGCCATGAAGAATCAAGTGGTTTTTAGATTGCTAATCATTTCATTATGACAATAAAACATTTTTAGTTGCAGAACATCCTTATAGCTCATAATAGTGTATGCTTCTCCAGCTCTCCTAAAATCTATCCCAGTTTAATATTTCTAAACATGCGAGGGAAATTATTCTACTTTCTTTCACTCATTTTGTATTCTTTTTTGTTATTGGCTTCTTAGTGACGCTCACCGCTTTTTTTCTGTTTTCATACACTGCATCTACGAACAATTATCTTAATGTTAGTTAATAACCGACAGGGACCCTGGTGTTGCACGGAATAAAATATTTTATCATGATTTTCATTTGAATCAATAATGAAATTAAATTACCGAACAAATCAGTTTTTAAATATTGAAATCTTTAAAATATTTATAAATTTCTGTTTGGTATGTTTTTGTTAAAATTGCTGTTTAATACGTTTGGTTAAAATTGCTGTTTACCATATATGGTTCAAATTGATGTTAAACATATATTGTTCAAATTGCTTTTTAATACGTCTGGTTCAAATTGTTGTGACACATATATGGTTCAAATTGCTGTTTAATACGTTTAGTTCAAATTGCTCTTTAACATATATTGTTCAAATTGCTGTTTTATACGTTTGGTTCAAATTGCTGTTAAACATATATGGTTCAAATTGCTGTTTAATGCGTCTGGTTCAAATTGCTGTTAAATATATATAGTTCAAATTGCTGTTTAATACGTCTGGTTCAAATTGCTGTTTAACATGTATGGTTCAAATTGCTGTTTGATACGTCTGGTTAAAATTGCTGTTAAACATATATGGTTCATATTGCTGTTTAATACGTTTAGTTAAAATTGCTGTTAAACATATATAGTTCAAATTGCTGTTTGATACGTTTAGTTCAAATTGTTGTTTAACATATACGGTTCAAATTGCTGTTTGATATGTCTGGTTCAAATTGCTGTTAAACATGTATAGTTCAAATTGTTGTTAAACATATACAGTTCAAATTGCTGTTTAATACGTTTGGTTCAAATTGCTGTTTAATACGTCTGGTTAAAGTTGCTGTTTAATACATCTGGTTCAAATGGCTGTAAAACATATATGGTTCAAATTGCTGTTTAATACGTTTGGTTCAAATTGCTGTTACACATATTTGGTTCACATTGCTGTTTAATACGTTTGGTTCAAATTGCTGTTTACCATATATGGTTCAAATTGCAGTTTGATACCTCTGGTTCAAATTGCTGTTAAACATATATAGTTCAAATTGCTGTTTAATACGTCTGGTTCGAATTGCTGTTTCATACGTTTAGTTCGAATTGCTGTTTAACATATGGTTCAAATTGCTGTTTTATACGTCTGGTTCAAATTGTTGTTAAACATATATAGTTAAAATTGCTGTTTGATACGTCTGGTTCAAATTGCTGTTTAACATATATGGTTAAAATTGCTGTTTGATACGTCTGGTTCAAATTGCAGTTAAACATATATTATTCAAATTGCTGTTTAATACGTTTAGTTTAAATTGCTGTTTAACATGTATGGTTCAAATTGCTCTTTAATACGTCTGGTGCAAATTGCTGTTGAACATATATGGTTCAAATTGCTGTTTAATACGTTTAGTTCAAATTGCTGTTTAACATATATGGTTCAAATTGCTGTTTAATACGTTTAGTTCAAAATGCTGTTTAACATATATGGTTCAAATTGCTCTTTAATACGTCTGGTTCAAATTGCTGTTACACATATATGGTTCAAATTGCTGTTTGATACGTTTGGTTCAAATTGCTGTTTAATACGTCTGGTTCAAATTGCTGTTTGATACGTTTGCTTCAAATTGCTGTTAAACATATATTGTTCAAATTGCTGTTTAACATATATTGTTCAAATTGCTGTTTAATACGTCTGGTTCAAATTGCTGTTTAACATATATTGTTCAAATTGCTGTTTAATACGTTTAGTTCAAATTGCTGTTTAACATATATTGTTCAAATTGCTGTTTGATACGTCTGGTTCAAATTGCTGTTAAACATATATTGTTCAAATTGCTGTTTGATACGTTTTGTTCAAATTGCTGTTTAACATATATAGTTCAAATTTCTGTTTGATACGTTTGGTTCAAATTGCTTTTTAACATATATGGTTCAAATTGCTGTTTAATACGTTTAGTTCAAATTGCTGTTAAACATATATTGTTCAAATTGCTGTTTAATACGTCTGGTTCAATTTGATGTAAAACATATATGGTTCAAATTGCTATTTGATACGTCTGGTTCAAATTGCTGTTTAATACGTTTAGTTCAAATTGCTGTTAAACATATATTGTTCAAATTGCTTTTTAATACGTTTAGTTCAAATTGCTGTTAAACATATATGGTTCAAATTGCTGTTTAACATATATGGTTCTAATTGTGTTTAATAGGCATGGTTAACATTGTTTTATATATAGTTCAAATTATTGTTTACTCTAGATTGGTAATTTTATTTTACATATATCGTTCAAGTTGTGGTTTAATATACATAGTTTGTTTTGTTGTTTAATATTTATAGTTCTAATTGCTGTTCTATATATTTATTTGTAGTCTGCTACATAGTGTTCAACAGCTATTATACATATATTTGGTTCAAATTGTTGTTTATATCTTTGGTTCAAATTGTTGTTTATATATTTGGTTCAATTTCAAAGGACGCTATACATTAGTTTGGTCGTCCGTCAATTTTAGCGATTTCACGAAAACATAGAAAATACGAAGAATATATGTTCTTTATTCAATGCATTAACGAACTAGAAACGTAAGATATTTTTTTCAGTAACCACACAAGTCCAATTATTATAAATAAATAGTTTGCGATTATTTTGTTCTGCTATATATATTCATGAAACATTCGTTTATAATTGGAAAAATAAAACATACGCCTTCCCCTTCATCTGAAAACAATATATATGTTTATAAATAATTTTATTAGAATAACGCACTATTTCAAACGCTACGCATTCTTCATCGTGAATAAATTAGTGTGATTCCGTTTTTTTTTTTTCGTCAGACTAGCTCATTCCTGACGATTTAGGCAAGATGTTTAAAATATTAACTAAACAACAAACATTTGCTGATTCAATGTCGCGCTTCGATTTTTACTTTAGGAAATATATATATATATATATATATATATATATATATATATATATATATATATTATAATTTATTTATACAAATATTGATGGCTACATATGTGCATACATTTTCTGTAGCCATCAATGTTTGTATAAATAGATTTAATATACCTGCTCTGTTTACTCATTGAGCACTTTTTGGTAGAGACATGTTGTTTTCAATGGATGTACTTCTAGGAAACTAAAATCTACTGTCATATATATATATATATATATATATATATATATATATATATATATATATATATATATAGTAAGTTATAAAATATATATGGCGTTTTATAACTTTATAACTTACTACCTAGCTCTACCTACGTATTGAGCACTGTTGAAGCTAATGCTTAAAGTTTACGCATAAATTTATACTTTCGTATATTAATTTATGTGATTAAATGAAGTATATATATATATATATATATATATATATATATATATATATATATATATATATATATATATATATGAATTAATCAAAAATCATATTAAAGCGTATTTTACGATCGGGCAATGTATATATATATATATATATATATATATATATATATATATATATATATATATATATATATATAAAGTTTGTTTTTGAAATGTCGTTACTTTCAATGTATACCGTTTTCGTTTAACGGGTCTTGTGTTTAATAATTAGTCTAGATGTAATCCACGGGTGTTTGCACAGAAACAAATATTTAATTTCACGCACTAGAGCAGATTAGGAAAAAAATGCAAGGGAGGTAATCCTAGATAAAAAAAAATGATACCATGAGAGTGACCAACATACATCAGGTAATATAATACGAATTCAAACACTAAGCAAAAAAAAAAAAAAATATTAAAATAAACACACATAAATATAGGAATAAAATTATATAAAATTATATCATAATTGGAAAAAAAACAAATAGGAAAAACAGGGAAAATTAAAACAAAAATAAATAATTAATAAATAAAAAAATAAAAATACGAAAGTACGGGTTAAAATGGAAAACTATCTTTACATAACACCAAAAGATGGAGGAATTTAGGAAGCATGGCTGTGGAAATCTCTTTACCCATATACGATGTCTAGCATGTTAAAAATATACCATTTTTGTAAAAATCTAATGGATAAACATCTGAAGAAGTTGGTGAGGACAGGATATTTTTACGGAAACATAAATCGTAAAATTGCCAACTCATTAATGAAACAGCTGTAATGGGAAAATCCAGGAAATAAATGAAGGTTATAAAAAGAAAACGTGAATCTTTTAATTTTCAACAAAATTTTGCACTATATATATATATATATATATATATATATATATATATATATATATATAACTACTTAATGTACTCACATAAAATTAATATACGAAAGTATAGATTTATGCGTAAGCTTTAAGTATTTACTTCAAAAGTGCTTAATATGTAGGTAGAGCTAGTTAGTAAGTTATAAAATGTATATGGCGATTAAGCTACACTGAATATTCCGCGTTTCATCCGCTTTAGGATTCTTCAGGCTTATGCGCATAAGCCTGAAGAATCCTAAAGTGGATTATACGCGGAATATTCAGTGTAGCTTAATCGCCGTATACATTTTATAACTTACTATATATATATACATATATATATATATATATACATATATATATATATATATATATATATATATATTGATTGTGCGCATTTCTTCTGATGAGCTAAGGGCATAATGGATTCACTGATTGATATAATAATAATTGATAGAGTTTGCGCCATGAAGCAGATACTCTAAAGAATTGTAAAAGTCAACTGAACTAAAGGAATAAATTATAAGATGGTGAACATCATGAATTTTGGAATATAATTTTATGTCATTTATTCTCTCTCTCTTTTTCTCTCTCTCTCTCTCTATATATATATATATACATACATATATACGTATACATACATATATATATATATATATATATATATATATATATATATATATATATATATATATATATATATATGCACAAACGAATACGCCTCAACGGAACATATCTTTTACTAGAATTTTGTTAATTCAGATATATTTACCTATTTATAAGTCTTCATATCGAAATAATCCAGAATTGTTGAGTTATGGTAATTTACGAACAACAGATATTAATCTTCAAGATCATAATTAAAGTTCACATGTTCTGTTCCGACATGCGCACTCACAATATTCCAACGCAAACCTTATTGCACCGCATGTTAGATCTGAGTAAGAACATTCAATAGGGAAAAGACTTTGCAAAAGCAGATGGTCAGAATGAGAAGGAGGGGTGTGAAGATAAAAGAGCAAAATGTCTGATTGGCGAAGGCCGAAATGGACGCGGGAAAATGAAAGCCGATGAAATGAATAATTAAAGGGAAGTAGCAACGTTGGTCGTATTATGGAACGCGTTCCAATTAATGAACTCGCCAACCTTGGGATCTGCCCATTGCCGGCCTACACGAATGCAACGAGAGTCAAATTTCGTAAACGGACGTATAGTCATTTCCAATTACAAAAGTTCTTGAGCGATCTGCGAACGGAGCAAGAGTTTTAGGTATTCAATTAGCTCTATCCGTGGGCCGATCATTCTGTAACACCCACGGTTTTAGCATTTCTAGTAGCATGTAAGGTTTGTTTAGAATAGCATTTTCAGTGGCATGGAACGTTAGTTTAAAATAGCATTTTACTCGGCCCGTCTGTAGCAAGACAATTTGAGGAAAATAAGATCAGTATGGGAAATTAAAATGGTAAACATTAAAGTATTTTTTTTTCAATTATAAAAATAACGTGTTCCAATCGGCAAACGAGGAAAGGGGATCGTTCTCTCTCCTCTGAAGCACCAGTTGGGCTTTTGGCTAGCCGGGGTTGCTTTATGTGTTTATCTGTCTACTATGAGAAGAGTAAGAAGTGGACTTTGGTTTACTTTCTGTTGTCTCGTAACTTTCACTTTCCTTATTTTGTTCTTTACTTCTCGCGTTCCATAAGCGACGTTTCTTGACAAAGGGACAAGAATTGTCTTCTACCGAAGAGACGTCGCGAAGCTATCACTGCTTTACCATTATTGTCATGGGAAGTGCTCGTCTGAGCTTCATTCAATGCTCTCTCATGAACAAAGCTTCTTTTCTATAATTACCCGTCCGTGGAATTCTGTTTCACGGACCTGCTTCCCAGCTGATTGCAACACGGTCGTCTTCAAGTCCAATGTAAACAAGTTCTTGATATACCGTCCGCTAAATTAGTCCAATTCTGCCTAATTCCTACCAAAATCTATCACTGAGCTGTTTTTCACCGGCCACCTTACTCATATTAACCATTATCCTCCGGGCCTTAGTAACTCTTCTGTAAAAAATCTAATCATTTTTAGTTTTTGACGTTGAACTTGTATTTTGAGCTTCTTACATCTAGTGGCTCCATGTTTTGTCTTGACCAATAAAAATATGAAAGCATAAAAAAGAAATCTTCAAAAATATTTTTAGAGCTAAATTCTTTTAGTTACATTAATCGCAGCTGTTATAAGTTTTTAACATATCAACCTTTTTGGTGTTATTTAATGTTCCATCAGTTTTTTTTTTAGTAAAAGTGTTTATGCTTCAAATTCTTTGTATTCTAAAATATTTATTCATTATATTTTGGTTTGGTTGTTTTGAAAGGGAAAATTGTTGCTTTTGGTTTTAGCTTTTCAAAACATGTTTGAGTTTTGCAAAAGGAAATGTATACAGTTACATTAATGTTTGTTGCATTTTAAGCCAGGAGAGAAATCTGTTATTAAGAAGAAAAAGAAGAAGAAGAAGAAGAAAAAGAAGAAGAAGAAGAAGAAGAAGAAGAAGAAGAAAATAGCGCGAAGAAAATGGAAGAGAAGAACAAAAAAGAGAAAGGATAGGAGGAAGAACTAGGATGAAGATGAAGAAAAATAAAAAAGAAAGAAGATAATAATGGAGATATAAGAAGATGAAACTTTGGCTGCCACATCACTACTACGATTACGAACAACAGATGCTCTTGTGAAGTGAAAGTTCATTGAAGAATGATTTATTATGTCAAATTTATTGAAAACCACGTTTTGGTCAATCTTTCGTTTCAAATTTTGCATTTTCAAATACGCCTAGATATTTGTATAAGAAACTGTCGTTCTGCCGGAAATCGCTAAAAATAATATTTTTGTTGTAAAAATCTAAAATTGAAAATCCGTTTTAGATTCCTTACAATCTTGAAATATTGATTTTGTTTTCACCGCCAAATAATCGGCGTTATATAAAAACAAAAACAAATATATGAAATTCAAATCAAATTTATTGTTTTATTTTTAATCCTTAATTTTGTTCACACAAAAAGAAAATGTTTATTACTACAGGGTGACCAAAATAAAAACGGGACCCAACTCCAATTGGGTCCCGTTTCAGTGTTTTGTCCGAATGAAATGAAACTTTGGTCATAACTAGTTCCTTATATTCAAAACATCACATGAAAACACTAGGGTTTTTGGCCTTTTTTCTTTGTTCTACAGCATATGTTCTAGATGGCTCCGTGCATTTCTTGAGGCGCGGCACAAAGTTGTCCATGACGTTCTTACAGACCAATTTGTAATGGCTCTCATCTCCTCCCTGATAGCTTCCTTGAGTTCCGTGATGGTTCTGGATTTCCTTACGTAGACTCTGTCTTTAAGATAGTCCGAAAGAAAAAAG
>NC_136486.1:177320490-177342990 GCF_053919585.1 Euprymna scolopes | reverse complement strand
ACAGCAATACTCCATACATGGGCGAATGGTGGCCTTATAGAGGTACAGGATACTTTCGGGTGTTAGAAGTTTTCTAGCACGGTAGAGAGAGCCCACCTTCCCTGCAGCGGCCCTGGCAATGCCCTCGATGTAATTGTTCCAACTATTGTTTCCTGTGAACGTTAGGCCAAGGAGCTTGAAAGACGTACTCTCAGATAAAGAGTCGTTGGCCATTGCTATAGGTGGTAGAGAAGGTTTCTTGTAATTATTGAATGAAACCAGTTTAGTCTTGGCGGCATTGAACGTGACCATCCATTTTTGTCCCCATTCCACTACTGATTGGAGGTCATCCTCTAGTGTTTCTGCCATTACTTTAGATATATGTTCATTTGTTTTCCTGTCGTGCCTGTTATAAAGTGTTGTGTCATCAGCATATATACCCATCTCAGAGGCAATTTTGTCGGGGAGGTCATTTATGAATATCAGGAACAGTAGAGGTCCAAAGATAGATCCCTGGAGCACTCCCGCATTTATATCATATTGTTTAGATGTACGACCGTCGAGGACAACCTGGATTTTTCTCTTATCTAAGAAGGATTTAATTATGTTAAGTATTCTACCGGTGATACCGTATGATCTAATCTTCCTGAGGAGACCCTCATGCCATACGCTGTCAAAAGCCTTAGATATATCTAGAGCTACCGCTCTGCCCTCTCCCGCTTTGTCCAGTGAATGGTATATGCGTTCAGAGATTACAGTGAGGATGTCTGCCGTGGAACGGGCTTGTCTAAATCCATATTGTTTGTCAGTCAGAAGTTTAGCGTCTGTAAGGTGATGGACTAGAGCATGGTTAATTATGGACTCAAATATTTTGGCAAAAAGTGGGAGGAGGCTAATAGGGCGATAATTTAATGGGTCAGTTCTTTCGCCAGAATTCTTGAATACTGGTACCACAGAAGCAGTTTTCCAACAGCTCGGAAAGCAAGATTCATTAAGGCATTTGTTGTAGAGTTTGGAGAGAACTGGAGCTACTTCGGCTGAGCACTTTTTTAATAGCACAGCTGGGATGAGGTCAGGTCCACATGCTTTTGAAGTGTCAAGGTTTTTTTTTATGATAGCATGCACCTGAGCAGGGGTGATTTTCAGATCGTCTATCGTGGCGTCTGTCCACATAGGAAATTGAGGTAGGGGTGGTTTAGAGGGTCCAGTGTGGAGTTTGAAGCAAACCGACTGACAAGCATGTTAGCCTTCTCGGTTGCTGAGCAAACAATCTCGTGATTGTTGGTTAGTGGGGGAATTGTTGATTGCCCATTATTTACTACACTGTTGTAGATTTTCCAGAAGTCACGAGTTCCTAGTTTTTGTGCTTCGATGCGTTTTTTAGTGGTTTCCGTAAATTCCCTCTTAGCTGTCGCTATTTCTTTCTTAACGTTACTTCTAGCTTCTATGTACTTTTGTCTGTTTGAACTGGACTTATGTCGGTTAAACCTTCGGAATGCATGCTGCCTTTGAGCAATGGCAGTTGCGCAAGTCGAAGTAAACCATTGGGGAGAGTGGGGCTTGCTATAGAATTTCCGCATGGGAACATGCGCTTCGATTGCAGTTTTGAACCATTCAGTGGTCTCGGTTGCACACTGTTCAGCAAGAAGAGAAAAAATATTTCCCCATGGGGCGTCTCTGATAAGATCTTTGATGGCTTCCCACTTAGCCTTTTTATAATATCTCGTTGTTTTGAGCACTGGCTCTTCAGTTTTGGGTCTAGAGTTTAGGGCGATTTCAACCGTTATCACTGCATGATCAGCGTTCCCAAGTGGGCTGTCGGCTTTCGTTACACAATCATCAGGAACTGTGGTCAAAAACAGATCTAAAAGTGATGCGTGTTGTTCTTCCTGATCAGGGAAACGGGTTGGAAAAGTAACAATTTGTGATAGGGAGTGAGATACAGAGAAGCTATGAGTTGCGCTGTCCGCTACATCTGTGTAAGTAGAGAATCCAAGCCAGTTTTTGTGATGGACATTAAAGTCACCAAATACATGTACTTGGGCGCTAGTGTCGAAAGAGAGTGCTGTGTCTATGCTGTCAGATACTTTGCTTATTATGGTGCAGTCTTGGGTTGAGGGAGAGCGGTAGAGAAAGTAAAAGTAGCTAATGTTATGTTGCATGATTAGTCTAAAGCACATAAAGGCTTGATCATCCGTTGCTAGGTTTGTTTCTCTAATCAAGGGAAGGGTATTACGAATGTAAACTCCAGGTCCGTGCATATGTCTGTCAGAGTCCTTACGGCATAGATTTTGTTGCGTTCATCTTCGTGAGCAGTAGTCAATTAACCCCTCCCCCTCTTCGGGAGATGATAAATTCATAAATCATCAACTTATTACCTTTCGAAAGGGATTAATTTTATAAAAGTTTAATCATTACTATTAATGAATAAATATTTTTCCATACATAGACATGTTTGGCATTTTTGAAAATGAAATCTCGTCAGTATGGAATTATATAAATATATATATATATATATATCTACAATTATGTGAATGAAACTTTGTCTGTGTGTATGTGAGTTCGTTCCTTATAGACTCAGAAACGGCTGAATAAATTTTCTTTAACATTTATAAAACTTTAGTGTACAAGTCTGGGAGTGATTTTAAGTTTTGTCACAGAATACCCCGATAATTACCGATAATCGATAATAGAAACCGTTATTTTAATTTATCTATCATCGGTGAAGACATTTTTTCATATTGTCGCTTAGCAACAATGATAGAACAACGGGCCGTGAAAATTCTACTGTGGGTTAGTTTATAGCGTGTTTTTTTTGTCGTTAAATCGAAAGAAGTTTATATAAAATAATTTTATAAAAGAAACAGTGGGCTCCCTAGAGTGCAATGGAATAACATATATTTTGGACTAAGTTACTGCATGGAGACACGTGAAGCTTCCTCCCGGGCGATTTCACGGATTTCGATGACAATAAAAATATAGGAATGTGAAATATTCGTTGATCATCCTAGGCAACGTCGGGTGTCCCGACTAGTATATATATATATATATATATATATATGTATATGTGTGTGTGTGTGTGTGTGTGTAGGTATGTGTGTGATATAACTGGCAGCTCAGATGATTATATTATATATATATGAATATATATAATAGTTATGTATACAATAGCTATATATATAATAGATATATATATAGCTATTATATATGATGTATATATATAATAGCTATATATATAAATATATATGTATATATATATAATAGCCATATATATAAATATATATATCTATGTATATATATATATATGTGTATATATATATATAATATATATATAGAGAATAGTTAGAAGATCAGATGATTCTTACCATGCTTATGTATATATCTTTTTCCATCACGTCCACCCATAACAGGGCATATCGCGACTTGAAAGTAAGGGGCTACTATTTAGGACTATGCCTAGGGAAGATTTAAAAGATGTTGGCGTGAATGGGCGAATGGTGGTCTTGTAGAGGTAAAGGATACTCTCAGGTGTGAGTAGTTTTCTAGCACGATAGAGAGAACCCACCTTCTTTGCAGCAGCCTTCGCAGTGTCCTCAATATATTTGTTCCAGTTCATATTGTCCATGAATGTTAAGCAGAGGAGTTCGAAGGAAGTATTCTCAGATAGTTTTGTTATTTGTCATGAAATGTGGAATATAGACCTATGTTAATTATTTGTTATATGTTCTCTAATAACATTGAGCTTCATGAATTAATGACTGCTATAAATAAAAGGTGGAATATAATTGAAAAACTATTTTTACACAGAAAAATATATACATATGTGTGTGTGTGTGTGTCTGCTCGCATGTGTATGCGTGTGTTTCTGAACTTTTTAGATAAGGATGTATTATTTGTATCATTCGGACTATTGTTCTCATCTGCTGCGTTCTTCTCACATCGTTCAACTGGGGATTATCCTCGACTGTCTTCACATATATTTTATCGAACTCGGGAATCTGCACAATTCACGGTTGCAGAATGCTCTTGCCTCATCAGTTGTAATAACGCAGAATTCTTAAATGATTAGCAATTAGTATAGCCTGCACTGAGGATTGAACCTTCAACCTTCAGAAGAAAGTCACTTAGCTCTAAATTTATTAGCATCTGTTACGCCCAATGAGTCAAAACAGATACTTGCATACATTTATGTGCATGTGTGTGTGCAATGTGCGTGTGCATATATACATATGTCTGTATATGCGTTTGTGTCTTGTGTGTATGCATATATTTGTGTATATATATGTGAGTGTGCATACATGTGTATATATGTATGTGTGTTGTACGTGCATGTTGTGTGTGCATATATATATGTATATATGTGTGTGTATGTTGTGTGTGTGTGTGCATATATATGTGTTTGTGTGTGTGTGTGTTATGTGTGCATATATATCCATATATATATGTATTGGGTGTGCATTTATATGTATATATGTGTGTATATATGTATATATGTGTGTGTTGTGTATGCATATATACTTACACATACGTATATATATATGTGTGTGTGCGTGTGTATGCATATATATGTGTGTGTGGTAATATATGTGTTGTATATGTATGTTTAAGTTTTTGTGTAATTTAGCGCACGCGTTCGCAGAAAAATCTTATCAAAAACGCTACTACAGTGTTCCCGCCACACGTATCCATTGTCAGTGGTAAAAACACGATTACCTGACGGTTGCCAAGGAAATGGACTTATGACGTAAGACTTTTAGTAACGAATTGAATGAAACCTATTTATGATTTTATTCATTTTATTTAGACATCACAATGTGCCGCAAGGATTTATTTTTATTTTTCAATACAAACATGTTTGTAATTATATTTTAGTGTTAAAATATGACTGTTGTTTTTTTTCTTTCGTAAGTTGTCAAGTAAACGTTTCTGTGAAACTATATCTAAATGTTAATACATATTTGAATAATTTCCAAATGTTTTAATCATATATTTGTTCAATATTTTTAAAAACGATGTTCATTTCGACTTGCATTGATAACAAAAACAAATTTTAAGTAAATAAAATACAGTAAAATCCTGATGTACGTACCTGTCATAGAACGGAAATTGCATATTCCAAAAATCACATAATTTGAACATGTATTTTTCTTATTACTTAATGAAATAAAATTTTATGACTTGTTTGATGCAAGACAAACCATTCAAAATCAATCACTGATTACGTACGTCCCCATTTACAATCTCTCCAGAAGCAACCGCTCATCAATGCCTGCTAAAAATACTTAATCGCTAAAAATTGTAAAATTTGATTTTCTTAATAAAAAATTACTTCACAGTTTTTGTGATTTTGGAATATACCATCTTCATGCCGTGACAAGTACACCATAAAAAACTTTCTTTAATTTTCTTTTCCTAAATAAGTAAAACTCTAAATAAGCACCCTAAAAACGCAACATTAATGCGCGTAGTTTTCAGAAGAAAATAACGATAATATCTATTTTCTTCTATATTAATGTTTTTTTTTAACCTATTGTAGCGCAACCGTATTCGGACCTTTTCTAGAATTCGTCATTGTCTGACGGAGATTTTACTACGAGATTCATTCATTTTTTTACGAGAATTTAGGACACTAAATCAACGCAACTTCGTGGAATTGTAAGAAAAGAAAGATGCGACTGCTTAAAATAATGAAAAAGATTTTTTATGAAGGAAAATTGCGATGTAACTCCTATCTTTATCGACTACTCTTCTATTAAAAAATTAATGTTATGGTTTCAAATAAAAAGGTAGACGCGATTAATAGCCGTGATAACTGTAATAACTAGGAATGAAATGAGTAAAACTATGAAGAATAGAAACAGTCAAAAAAGTAAAAAGAAAGGTGCTACTATATATATATTTTTTTAATATATATATATATATTTTTTGACAACTTTTTATTCCAAAAATATTAAGGTTTTCAAAATGATCATCGTTAACCTTACAAAAAATAAAAATGCGACGGTAATTGCAGAAGAATTGCAATTTTTTTTAAACAAAACTTTTTATTAAAGAAAGGATGAACACATATATAACAGGATGCTGCGACAACATTTTTTAACATAACAAAGTTTATAACTTTAACTAGTTGTCTATACCTGGCATTGCCCGGTCAGAACATATTGCCGGGCGGAGGAATTGGTCACACGCTATTCTAAGAATTTATCCTTCAACCTCCTTTGCTTTACATTCACAGGCAATATGAACAGTAAACAATATATTGAGGACATTGCGAAGGCTGCTGCAAAGAAAGTGGGTTCCCTCTATCGTGCTAGAAGACTGAGTACAAAAGACCACCATTCACCCAAGCATAGAATATTGTTGCCATATCTGTGCTGCTGCGACCACCACTAGTCTTTCCCTCTTGAATAGAGTAAAAGAAAAGTCTTTAATCTAATACGTCCCACTCAGTGAACTAAGCTCCAACCCTGTCCCATCGCCACAATGTTGTATCTCTGTGCGTGTTTTACAAATACTTTAATAGAATGTGCTCTGATGAACTCGTTGCACTTACTCCCCCTCGATGTACATATCCCCAATAAACCCGCTTAGCTTCATTGTTGAGGTCCCTAAATGCCAGAAAGCTTTCTACTCTAATAGTTTCTTTCACTAAACAGCTAGACTTGGGAATTCCCTTCCTGCTACATGCTTCCCTGATTCTACTGATATGCAGAAGTTTAAAAGTTACGTAAACCAACGTCTTGTTAATCTTTTCTAGGCATGGTCCCAAATAGAAGCCCGTTAGATCCAAATGGCGCCAGGTCTTGTTATGGGTGAACGTAAGTGAAAAAAAAACTAGAAACACCGAATATCCTAACTTGTTACAAAAATTCATAAAACACACCCACCTTGATCTATGGAAATCAAACACGAAGTATCTCTCATTGCTTAAATAATTAAGCTTACTTCCGGTTGAAAACGCTTATGTTGTCAGCTATTAATAATTGAAAGTACATTAAATGAAATATTAATAAAAGCACAATGACGAATTTTTGTAAAGCGCTCAAAAGTCTCTCATTTTGATTTACTCGGTAAATAAATGACAAATTTGAACAATTTTTAACGTGACTATTTGCTGTTATATGAAATGTGGGAAAATGATTTAAATAAAAAAAAGAAATATTACTTCACATTTAATTGGCTCTTAACACCAGAAATAATGTGAAACACATTTTTCTCGGTTGAACATTTCTATTTTTTCATTGGGAAATTAAATATAAGGAGATACACGAGGTGAAGTATATGCATTCATTATAAATCCTTCTAAACTGTTATGTTTAAAATATAGCTGTTAATTACCTTTATATATATATATATATATATATATATATATATATATATATATTGTGTGTATATATATATTGTGTACATATGTCTATATCTGTCTAAAATGTGTATTCATTACTATATATATTTATATATATATATAAATTAATTTGTATATATATTCATTTGTTTATACGCATTTGAATATATATATATATATATATGCAAACGCATGTAAATAAATTAATATATATATATATAGAGAGAGAGAGAGTAATAGATATACATTTAAAAAATATATATACACTAGATATACACACACACACACATATATACATATATATATATACACAAATACACATATTATATAAATATCTACATTTCTATGTGTGTGTTAGTTCACTCAAGTCCGAATATTCAATAAATAAATGAAAGCTATCTTCTGTCGATTGCTTTAATTTCCACGATTTTTCTTTTCTTTTAAATATCTTGCATCAAACTCGTCGACGCCATTATCCAAGTGTCACGAACGTGCTGTTGTATTTTTGAGAGAGGCGTGCAGATGAAAATCATGCTGTCGATTCAGTACATCAGAAAACACTTGGACGTTTTTTCTGACATATACATGAGAGTTCAGAATCTAAAACACACACACACACACACACACACACACATATATATATATATATATATATATATATATATATATATAAATCACTGCGTCTTCACGGTTGGTTGCGGTCGCATCAAACTTTTCGACTGCCATCTCCTATTCACCCAGCGTTTTTTTTTTAGACGAGCTTCAAATCTATATCGTTTTATTAAAGATGACAGAGAAGAATCTTGCATCCCACGTAATTTCTGTGTTCATTTTTTTAGACTTACATTTGTGAGCACAATCACGTGTCTTTCAAAAACAATCACGTGTCTTTCTTGAACTTTTGTAATTCCAGTTGCCTACATCAAGCCTTATGTGTTTTAGTTCGAGGTATATCGTCCTTCATGCAAAATACAGGTCATGTCTAACGCGTTTGATAGCATCTTGCAAGAGATATTAGATTAAGATATTTTCAATTTTTGTCCATAAGTAATATTTTTCTTTTACCTTTATTAGTTATATAATGATAGTAGGCTATACAATCTCAATATCACGTTTCGATTTCTAGATTTGAATGTCTTTAACTTCATGAAGTCTTAATAGAACTTTATGTATTTTGAAAACAACTTTTGTTTCTATTAAAATCATTGTTCTAACCATCATTCAAATCATCCCATTTTCTCTTATGCAATAAACAAGATACAATTAGCTTGAACTGTAGCATAAAATCAACTCTTAAAATATTTACATATGCATATATATATATATATATATATATATATATATATATATATATATATATATATATATATATATATATAAACGTTATTTTTATAAATTTATTTTATTGCGCCCCATTATCCTCACCTTTCTTAGATTTTGTTGTTTCACGACGTTTCGGCCAACTATTCCTCTGACCTTCGTCAGGTGGTAACCGCGACGGGATAGGAACTTTGAATCTCCTAACTGCATTCTCAGCAATTACAGCCATCCATAGTTGTTGTCGTCTCATTACGTTTTGGCCAAATACGCCTCTGGATTGAAACCGCTTCTTCAGACAATTCTCACCTAGAACCGTAGAAATTCAACATCGCTATCAACTGCGCCACGGACCATGACGAAGGCCAGAGGAATATTTGACCGAAACGTCTTGAAAAACAACATCTAAGAAAGGTGAGGATAATAGTCCGCAATAAACTAAAAATCAATTCTCATCTTGTTTTTATAAGTTTTTATTTTTACTTTTTTACTCAAATGACTTTTTTATTTTAATAACTTTATTTCCTTTTCCACCTTTGGTTATTTTTCTTATAGATATGTGAGTCTCTAATTAGTGGTTTAGTGAATCTATACCATTCAATGAGACACGTGTAAGGCGCATCATTCAACCAATAAAATGATATGAATATTATAAAAATATGTTTGCGATATTGGAATTGGTTTACTAACGATATATGTATAGCCATTCACATACGGTACTGTTTCGCAGATCATCAGTGTGGCTAGACTTCGCAACTATGTCAAGCAAGGATTGAAACTCGACCGCCTAGTGCTTCTTACCATTAGGCTATTTGGCTACTGCTTAGATGGCCATGCGAAACTACACTGTTTAAACATGTCCATATATATATATATATATATATATATATATATATATATATATATATATATATATATATATATATATATGAACAAATGATTAATAAAACATGTTAAAAGACATCTTGAAAACATATTTAATTTTAAAAAAAGGAAACACATGATAAGTGGATAGTCCTTAATCCGCGGAGTTTCGAAGAAATACTCTCCTTCTCATCAGAGGGCAGGAATTAGCAAAATGCAGGATCGGATTTTGCATATAAAAGTATTTAATGAAACTACAAGTAAGTTACAGATCTTACTTGGTTAAAAAAAAGGGTGAGGTAAGGGGAACATGAGGCAAAATAAAAATAAAAATAAAAAGATTTCACATGAATGGACAGTCCGGTGAAGGGTAAAAATCCAAAAAGGGAAAAATCCAAAACGGTAGAATTTAAAATTTCAATCCAATTTTTCAAGATGTCTTTTAACGTGTTTTATTAATCATTTGTCTTTTAACGTGTTTTATTAATCATTTGTTCATATTATAAGCTCTATTTCCTTTTCTGAGTTTATTTTACTTGTAAATATTAACTCTTTAATATTTATAATATATTTTAAGTTTACCATTTTGATTACCTTGGTAAACTTATTGTAATTTTTATTATATATATATATATATATATATATATATATATATATATATATAAGGTCCACTATGACCCTTTAAAAGTTAATGGCAGGAATTTTTCGGGCCATTCACTAAAGGAAATAACAAAAATAGTACTAGCTGCATTCAAATTGACTTTGCTAAAAAGATAAAAAAAACTTGATAAAGAATTTCGTATGAAATTATGCGAAGGACGAATTCAAAAGTAACTTGGTTCGTGTTTTTCACGACTACACGTTTGCATAAACTCATTAGCTGATGTGTGATGTCGTATTGTTAAAAAGAAAAGACGAAGATAACCAGGTGCTTTTTTTAAATGTCGGCACACCGATCTGATTACTTTCGAAAAGAGGATCTGGAGTCAGGTCGGTGTTGTTATCTGGGTCGATATGAAATCGACAATGAGAGCAGAGCATCACTAAATATTTCCCTTGAGGAATCTGAAGAATGTATTTCACGATGTATATATAAATGTGTTTGTATATGCGTGTGTTTATGTGTGTGTTTATGTGTGTGTGTTTGTGTGTGTTTCTGGATAAAATCATGTATTTTCTCACATTTGACAAAAAATAGCCACAAATAAAACAAATGTATTCAGAATCATTGACATTAAGATGTTATTATCATTTGACTTTATAGACGATTAGAAGATGTACCCGGTGTTGCCCGGATATTTAATGTAAAGTTAATTTCCTTTTAAAAATGCAGTAAAAACTTAGATATGTGCACGCGAGTATTGTTTTTTTTTATAAACACTTCACGCTTTGCAAGAGAAAAATATGCTCGAGCTGAAATCGAAACCGAAACCTAAAGACAACAAGTCAAGTACAATAACCATTAGACCAGCTTGACACGATCTTTAAAAACTGTTTTAAACCTCGTGAAAAAATTGACACACAAATAAAAATACGATGTCCCCCAAGTACCAATTTTTCTGCTTTTCCTGCCTTAGCAGCACTTTTATTCGTATGAAAACCGATTAAAAACATTTTCCATATTTTTGAATATCATACATACCAAATTTCAAGCCAGTAGATAAAAAATCGTTGAGTATATAGGTTGAGAAGTGTAATCACCCACACACAGTGTCTCACTTTTATAGATATACTAGCAAACCACTCGGCGTTGCCCGGCCGTAAAATATGCATAAATATTAGATTTCAATTAATGCAGAATTCTTATTTATTGTAAACGGAAATACCGTAGGTATTGAACATAACGTAAAATTTATATATATATTTAAATTTTTAATTCCATTTTCACCCTAAACAAGGCACAGTGTCACTTTGAAGCTGAGATACTATGTAGGGAATTAAGCAGCAAGATTACACTTGAACTTCTGCATGTCAGTACAGTTGGGAAAGCAGGAACCCGGAAGGGAGTTCCAAAGTCTATCAGTTCTGGGGAAGAAACTATTAGAGTAGAAGTCTTTTTTTGCATCTAGGGATCTCTACTGTGTAGGGGTAGGATTTAACTGCTTTGTCGGGGGTATTTATGTCGAGGGGCTACAAGGGCTTGTAGTTCTTTTGAACATCCACCATTAAAATATTTAGAATAGGCAGAAGGATGGAACATTTCGTTTTTAGTTTCCAAATCCAATTGGTTCCTTTTGAAAGTGCAAATGTGGTCGGTAATTTTGTGACTATTAAACTACATTCTTTGTTGTTTCTCTTCGTGTTAAATGTTCAGCTATTTGCAAGTAGAGTTTATTGTCTCTGTTATGTCGACTTCAATCTTCATCTGCCATCTTTATGTGTTCGTCTATGAATTTATCTCTTTATCTATTCGTACTATTTCTATGTTCGTGTGGTTCTATTTCTATGTTCGTGTCAGTTCACTCATACCAATGAATTAAATAGTTCCTGTTGTTATGAAAATTACCCGCGTGCGGATGGTTATGCGATGCGTGTGACGGCTGATCAAAAGAGAACGAAACGAATATCTTCAAAGAGAATCAACGAGTCTTATCAAATTACTACTTTAATTATTTTAATTACTTTAAGTATTTTAATTATTTTAATTATTTTAATTACTTTAATTACTTTAATTGTTTTAATTGTTTTAATTATTTTAATTACTTTAAGTATTTTAAGTATTTTAATTATTTTAATTGTTTTAATTACTTTAATTACTTTAATTATTTTAATTACTTTAATTATTTTGTTTTAATTATTTTAATTACTTTAATTATTTTAATTATTTTAATTACTTTAATTATTTTAATTATTTTAATTATTTTAATTGCTTTAATTTTTTTAATTATTTTAATTATTTTAATTACTTCAATTATTTTAATTATTTTAATTACTTTAATTATTTTAATTATTTTAATTACTTTAATTACTTTAATTATTTTAATTATTTTAATTTTTTTAAATTATATTTATTATTTTAATTACTTTAATTATTTTAATTACTTTAATTAATTTAATTACTTTAATTACTTTAATTATTTTAATTACTTTAATTATTTTAATTGTTTTAATTATTTTAATTACTTTAATTATTTTAATTATTTTAATTACTTTAATTATTTTAATTATCTTAATTACTTTAATTATTTTAATTATTTTAATTATTTTAATTGGCTAATTGATAAAGTAATGAGAAATGATTAATTTTTTTTTTACAAGGTGGTCACCACTTATCAAGGCCCGGAAGCCACTCAGGGATAAGGGTTATAAATTAAAGATTAATCCTAAAAGCTAATATATCAAATAATTGAAAAGTTGAATATAGCTTATGCTATATTAGTAATAGCATGCCACAGTATTTACTATCACGTGACGATTGCCGAGCCGTTAAGTCAAACGCTAATTATATATATTTTTAATTATCATGTTTTTATAGAACTGATTCATTTTTTTTTTAGGTTTCAGTATCTCATGACAGTTTTCGAAGCGTTACTACTTCCGTATTGATTCATGACAAATTGGGTGTTTTGTTTGTGACACTATCCCTATACGATTATTGCACAAGGCCGATGAGTTGCCTCTATCAGTTTTTTCCATAGAACCTCGCAAGTTACTAGATGTATTGTTTCACCACGGATGGGAAACTCCATCTATTTCCTGTATGGTAACCCTACAAAACATCAGAAGGAGATTAGCAGCTACTACACCTTGCCTAAAGGTGACTTGTGCATTTTCTTAAGGAATTATGCATATCCGTTAACATGAATACATACAGCGCCTACTATTTACAACAATACCTGTTGGACTAAGGTACGCCGCCTGGGTATTAGCTAGAAAGTTCACCATCCCAGGCCTTACCATTAGGCTTTCGGATGGGACAAGTTTATTGCTGGTTGCGCGAGGCGCCTCTATCGGGGAATGCCGGTGGGGATTCCCAGGAAATATTTTGCCCCTCCTTTAGGCGCGTTGGCTGGACATTCTTACTTTCTGACTTGTGTCACATCTTGCTGAAGTGGACAGAAAATAAATGTCTATCCATGTAGTAGTTGTCAGGCTCAACGTCACAAATTCCGGTATCTAACGAGAACCAATCTCAACGTGATTGTACAGCATAATAGGTTAGGGTTAGGTTATTATGGTTAGGTTATTATGGTCAGGGTTAAGGTTAGGTTATTATGGTTAGGTTATTATGGTTAGGGTTAAGGTTAGGTTATTATGGATAGGTTATTATGG
Organism: Euprymna scolopes; assembly: GCF_053919585.1. Classification (NCBI taxonomy): domain Eukaryota; kingdom Metazoa; phylum Mollusca; class Cephalopoda; order Sepiida; family Sepiolidae; genus Euprymna; species Euprymna scolopes. The sequence goes on along the minus strand of NC_136486.1, from coordinate 177,329,213 downwards.
TTAGGTTATTATGGCTGGGCTAAGGTTAGGTTATTATGGATAGGTTATCATGGTTAGGTTATTATGGTTAGGTTAAGGTTAGGTTATTATGGATAGGTTATTATGGTTAGGTTATCATGGTTAGGGTTAAGGTTAGGTTATTATGGATAGGTTATTATGGTAAGGTTATTATGGTTAGGGTTAAGGTTAGGTTATTATGGATAGGTTATTATCGTTAGGTTATTATGGTAAGGGTTAAGGTTAGGTTATTATGTATAGGTTATTATAGTTAGGTTATTATGGTTAGGGTTAATGTTAGGTTATTAGAGTTATGTTATTAGAGAATCTAGTCTAGAATGAAAATAATATAATGCTTCCAGCTGTTTTAATTTCTCCCTGCCACGCCATAGGTTAAGAAATTTTCATGCAGTTGAGAATATTACAACCCTTGCTTCACGATATATGCTTCATAGCACATGCATGTCTAGGGAAGTATGTTTTGTCTACCAGGAAAGAAGTTATTCAATGCTATAAGATGACTGAAACAATGGCAATAAATAAAAATAAATAAAAATAAAATTCACACACCTCTCTGTAGTTTAACTATATTTGGCACAGATAAGCTTCGCCCTATGACTGACTTGTTCACCAAATTTTATGTGTTAATACCCAACAATCTTTTAATTATAATCACATATAAAACTATCAAGAATACTGTGACATTTCTATATTTGAATTGTGTTGTATCATGATGTACTCAGAAGAATGACAACAGCTTGGTTTATAAAAAATACTAGCAGGCCGCCCGAAGTTGCCCAGTCATAAAATATGCATAAATATTATATTTACGGTATTTCTGTTCATAATAAATAAGAAATACAATGAAGTAAAAAAAAACCGGAAAGAAACCGAGACATGTGCATGCAAGTACTATGTTTTTTTTTCTAAACAGTTCACTTCTTGTAAGTAAAAAAAAAATACCCGAGCTGAGATCGAAACCAAAACCTAAAAGGAATGAGTTAAGTACGGTAATCATTAGACCAGCTTGATACTATGTTTATAAAGTGTTTTCAAACCTGCTTATTCTTAACATACGGAATCTGTCATGTGAACAATTCACGCCTTCGCATTTGTGAAACAGTTGACACACAGATAAAAATTTGAGGATCCGCCACATACAGATTTTTTTCAAATTTTCTCTCTTATCAGCCCGTTTACAGGATAAAAAAGTTTTGCATCCGTCCGATTTTTTTTTTTTTTTTTACATTTTCACCCCAAACAAGGCACATTGCCACGTTGGTGTAGGGGTCTATTATCAGGGGCAACAACTACTGAGGTACTATGTTGGGATTTGGGCAGCAAGGTGTCGGTTCACGTTACACTTGAACTTCTGCATGTCAGTACTGTTGGGGAAGCAGGGACCTGGAATGGAATTCTAGAGTCTAACAGTTCTGGGAAAGAAACTACTGGAGTAGAAAGATCTTTTACATCTAGGGATCTCTACTGTGTGGGGTGGGATTTAGCTGCCTGTCGGGTTTATCGAGGGTGTCTACGTCGTGGGGGCACAAGTGTCTGCAGTTCGTCAGACCCTATATACCAAATTTCAAGTTAGTTGATCAAAGATTCGTTGAGTTTATAGGTTGGGAAGTGTCCTCACACACACATTTTGACTTTTACAGATATATAGCTAGATCAGACGTATTGTGGATTTTGGTGGTAGTGAGTTCGATCAGGAGGTTAGGGTGATGATTACGGCGCGTACACAGAAATTTGCTAAACTCTATTTCTCGATCACTCTGCGTCAAAATAAAATCTAAACTCAACTTAATTCACTTGTGATGAAAACGCCTATAAAATTTGACCTATGACCTCTCCTTCTGACAATCGATTTCCAGCCCCTATGACCTACCATCGCTGCCAGCTTCATTCTTGTTTTTCTCAAAGCGCCTTTCGGAATTCCAATTATTTATTTTTGTTTGGAGTTGTTTGACCGTCGCTGCATTAAATATCGGTTTTAAAAATGGGCTTAAATTTCCCAATTATTATTTTTGCTATGATATCTGATTGTTATCCTGCATTCTTAGTGTTTTCGCTACACACGACCTTGATTATTTAACAGCTGTAGTAGTTTTTTTTTGTTTTTTTTTTTTCAGGCTAGAAATAATATTGGTAATTATTTTTATTTTTACACACATTTTTAAAATAACTTCATAAATATGTGGCGTTCAGGTTGGGTAAGTGTGGATCTCACTGATGATGAGACGATCACCAAAGTGGATTTCCTTATTATTGAACAGCAATACAAATAAAGACTGTTGGACATTAATGAATGAAAGGTTGTAGGGAAATTCTGGTTTAGATCGACGTTTTTTTTTCTTTTTTTTTTTGTACGAAGTAAAGTTTTTATTATTTTTGTACGAAGTAAAGTTTAATAGCAGGAAAGTTTGGGGAATTCTATCAACAATTTAATTTGAGGCATTTTTAGACGCCATACGTTAGTATTTGTATTATAATTTTAATAGAGAATTAAAAAAAAAATCCTTTGATAAAATTCGATGCGCTTTTTTATTTCATTTAACTCGTGTATAAAAACGATATGCGACACTTTATAAATATTTTCAGATGCGATTCCGATAATCATAAGAACCACTGACTTCATGAAAAAGAACGATAAAATTTACTTGGGAAATATACCCGGTGAACCAAGTGTCAGAGAGATCAAAACAATTGTATCGAAGGAACGGTTAGAATCCTAAAACGTTATATCGGAATATCTAAAATAGCGCGTGAATGTCTGATACCCATTGACGTGCCTAATTCTTAGCAAAAATAAAAATTTACAAGAAAATTAAAAATAAAAAAAATGTGAGAAACGATTTTTAAAAATCTATCGTTGTTTCTTCAATCTTAAATTAAAATAATATACTTGAATAATGCCAAGCTGACACACTGGCTCCCGTTAGGTCACCGAAGTTAAGCAACGTTGTGTTTGGACAATATTAAACGGGTAACCATTTAGAAATTCCAGGTGCTGTATGTGCTCTCCGCTTATCTCGGCATTGCTTCCAATCATTGTGAACTTTTCCTTGCCACTGGGCTCAAGCAGTGCCGATTCAGTAGAGGTGTGGTTGGGATTGCTTAACACTTGCCTCACAATTACATGCACAGCTACCCTTACAGATTGTGTCCATTGTCTTTCGAGACGGAACGGAGGCTTCCACTTCCAAATTTTGAATAAAAAACTTCATCGCAAATGAACGAATCTTCACCACATGCGTTCTTGTTAATGTAATTAATAACATTTCCTTCTGAAAAGTTGTAATTGAAATGAGCCCCCCCCCCAATTCTCTCCTTTGATGGCTCAAAATGATTTTGTAGTATATTTATATGTTGTTATTGTTCGCCATTGCTGACTGTACTACTGATACTATTTGCTCCATGGGCATTCGAATGTTTTCTAACATTACATTTGTTTTATATATATATATATATATATATATATATATATATATATATATATATATATATATATATATATATATATATATATTTTTTTTTTTTTTTTTTTTTTTTTTTTGCTCATATATATATTTTTGGCTCATATATATATATATATATTTTTTTTTTTACTCATATATATATTTTTGGCTCATATATGTATATATATTTTTGGCTCATATATATATATATATATATATATATATATATATATATATATATATATATAGAGAGAGAGAGAGAGAGAGAGAGAGAGAGTTAAAAGATTTAGGTTTTTTAAGAGAAGACTTATCGGGATAATACAAAGCTCAACAAATTGATTTGGATCTTATATATAAGATAACGTATAAAAAAACGACAATACAAAAATATATACTAATGCATATAGATTTAATCGTTTATTCAATATGGGTGTTATCTATCTATCTATCTATATACATATATATATATATATATATATATATATATATATATATATATATATATATATATATATATAAAAGTGAACGTGTCTGTGTGTGTGGCTGTGTATATTTCCCAACTGAATAACTCTGTGAATTTTTAGTCTACACACTCGAAATTTTATATACAGTGTACTTTGGCTGTTAAGGGGTAAAAGTTAAAGAATTTGACTTTTGAGAATTCTACACAAATCCTCCGACAATTTTGGGTCTAAACACTTGAAATTTTATGTATAGGTTCGTTGGACATGGATCTAACTTAATAACTGGATTTGAGCCCAAAACATTAAATGTTAAGGGGTCATAAAAGGGATCAAAGTTTAAAAAATTGACCTTTTTTTGTTTTGTTTTTTGCTCAGCATACACCTCCAAATGCCCGGGCAACGCCGGGCACCCGTACTAGTATATTTATAAAAGTGATCGTGTTTGTGTGTCCGTCTGTCTGTGTGTACATTTCCCTACGCAATAACTCTATCAATTTAAGTCTACAGACTCGAAATCTGATATACAGGGTACTGAGATTTGGGAAAATCCTTGGGAGCGGTTTTCGGACAGAAATTTGGCTGTTAAGGATTTCAACGATTTAACCTTTCTACCAAACTCCTCCAACAGTTTTGGGTTTACACACTTGAAATTTTGGACATGGATCTAACTTAATATTTTGATTTGAGCCCAAAACAATAAATTTTAAGGGGTAATAATAGGGGTCAAAGTTAAAAAAAAAATAACCCTTTTTTTTTTGCTCAGCATATACCTCCAAACACTCGGGCAACGCCAGGCTGAAATACTAGCATATCTATAAAAGTGAAGTTATCTGTGTGTGTCTGTCTGTGTGTATACATTTCCCTACCAATTTTCAGTCTACAAACTCGAAATTTGACATAAGATGTATTTAGATTTAGGAAAATCTTTTAAATCCGTTTTCAGCCAGAAATTTGGCTGTCAAGGGGTCACAGTTCAACGATTTGACCTTTGAAAACTTTACCGAACTCTTCCGCCAATTTTGGGTCTAAACACTTGAAATTTTAGATATAGGTTACTTGGACATGGATTAAACTTTTTAATTTGATTTGAGCCCCAAGCAACCAATGTTAAGAGGTCAAAATTGAGGTCAAATTTTTTAAAAAATGTTAACTTTGTTATCTCTACCAAATTACTCAGCCAACTTTTTGTCCTAACATTTGAAATTTTACATAAAGTGTATTCAAACAGAAGGCAAACTTTTAAATCGTTTTTGAACGAAAATTTGGCCGCCAGGGGGTCAAAATTCAAAAGATTTGACCTTGACCTTTTGAATTCCAATCCTGTTAACTGCTTCCCTGACTGTACTAACATGCAAAAGTTTAAATGTAATGTGAACAGACATCTTGCTGCTCAACTCCTGTCGGTACACTCTTAAACATGTTTCTAAATAGTAGTCGCCCAAATGTTGATATGCCTTGTTTTAGTGTAAAATAAGTAAATAATGTTAGGGTTATAATAAATGATCAGTTGTTAAACTAATCATTTAATAGAACGTAATTAATTAAAAGTAAAATATACAATAATATTATTAACGCGAGCTATTATTCAAATAATTAAAGTAAACAAATGATAATGACAGATGAAAAAAGAATTCTGCAAATGAACGGCAATTCAGATTCATTCACAATTACGCATCTATAATGAAATATTGTAACAATTGTTGATTACAAGAATTCAGTAAAAAATAAACCTTAAGTAATTTAAAAGGAAAAGCATTTAAAGAATTCTCCATGAAAATTTAGAAATATAGAATGTAAGACGAGGAGCGTTCCAAAAGTAACGCCTCCTATTTTTAACACAAAAAGTTGAAAAGCTACGAAGACGAGAGCAGTACCATTAAAACGAGTGAACGAATTTATTTTTCTACATAGTTTTCACCATTATTAATGCACCTTTGCCAGGAATTCAATGACGCACATCTGCCTCTGACGCACGTTCATGACAAGAGTTACTTCACACCGTGAACAAAGACAACAGAGAGATTAAACTTCCAGGTCATTATTATATAAATTCAGTCAGCATAACAATGCCATCTGATCTATTAAAGCGCACTTAACTTTTGGAACACCCCTTCTCTCTCTCTCTCTCTCTCTCTCTCTCTATATATATATATATATATATATATATATATATATATATAACCCTAACCCTAACCCTAACCCTAACCCCTTCTCTCTCTCTCTCTCTCTCTCTATATATATATATATATATATATATATAACCCTAACCCTAACCCTAAACCTAACCCTAACCCTTCTCTCTCTCTCTCTCTCTCTCTCTCTATATATATATATATATATATATATATATATATATATATATATATATATATATATATATATATATATAGCGCAACTCATAGCTTCTCTGTATCTCACTCCCTATCGCAAATTGTTACTTTTCCAACCCGCTTCCCTGATCAGGAACAACAACACGCATCACTATTAGATCTGTTTTTGACCACAGTTCCTGATGACTGTCTAACGAAAGCCGACAGCCCACTTGGGAACGCTGATCATGCGGTGATAATGGTTGAAATCGCCCTAAACTCTAGACCCAAAACTGAAGAGCCAGTGCTCAAAACAACGAGATATTATAAAAAGGCTGACTGGGAAGCCATCAGAGATCTTATCAGAGACGCCCCATGGGGAAATATTTTTTCTCTTCCTGCTGAACAGTGTGCAACCGAGACCACTGAATGGTTCAAAACTGCAATCGAAGCGCATGTTCCCATGCGGAAATTCTATAGCAAGCCCCACTCTCCCCAATGGTTTACTTCGACTTGCGCAACTGCCATTGCCCAAAGGCAGCATGCATTCCGCAGGTTTAACCGACATAAGTCCAGTTCAAACAGACAGAAGTACATAGAAGCTAGAAGTAACGTTAACAAAAAAAATAGCGACAGCTAAGAGGGAATTTACGGAAACCACTAAAAAACGCATCGAAGCACAAAAACTAGGAACTCGTGACTTCTGGAAAATCTACAACAGTGTAGTAAATAATGGGCAATCAACAATTCCCCCACTAACCAACAATCATGAGGTTCTTTGCTCAGCAACCGAAAAGGCTAACATGCTTGCCAGTCGGTTTGCCTCAAACTCCACACTGGACCCTCTAAACCACCCCCTACCTCAATTTCCTATGCGGACAGACGCCATGCTTGACGATCTAATAATCACCCCTGCTCAGGTGCATGCTGTCATAAAAAACCTTGACACTTCAAAAACATGTGGACCCGACCTCATCCCAGCTGTGCTATTAAAAAGGTGCTCAGCCGAAGTAGCTCCAGTTCTCTCCAAACTCTACAACAAATGCCTTAATGAATCTTGCTCTCCGGGCTGTTGGAAAACTGCTTTTGTGGTACCAGTATTCAAGAATTCTGGCGAAAGAACTGACCCATTAAATTATCGCCCTATTAGCCTCCTCCCACTTTTTGCCAAAATATTTGAGACCTTAATTAACCATGCTCTAGTCCAGCACCTTACAGATGCTAAACTTCTGACTGACCAACAATATGGATTTAGACAAGCCCGTTCCACGGCAGACATCCTCACTGTAATCTCTGAACGCATATACCATTCACTGGACAAACGGGAGAGGGCAGAGCGGTAGCTCTAGATATATCCAAGGCTTTTGACAGGGTATGGCATGAGGGTCTCCTCAGGAAATTAGATCATACGGTATCAGTGGTAGAATACTTAACATAATTAAATCCTTCTTAGATAAGAGAAAAATCCAGGTTGTCTTCGACGGTCGTACATCTAAACAATATGATATAAATGCGGGAGTGCCCCAGGGGTCTATCCTTGGACCTCTGCTGTTCCTGATCTTCATAAATGACCTCCCCGACAAAATTGCCTCTGAGATGGGTATATATGCTGATGACACAACACTTTATAACAGGCACGACAGGAAAACAAATGAACATATATCAAAAGTAATGGCAGAAACACTAGAGGATGACCTCCAATCAGTAGTGGAATGGGGACAAAAATGGATGGTCACGTTCAATGCCGCCAAGACTAAACTGGTTTCATTCAATAATTACAAGAAACCTTCTCTACCACCTATAGCAATGGCCAACGACTCTTTATCTGAGAGTACGTCTCTCAAGCTCCTTGGCCTAACGTTCACAGGGAACATGAGCTGGAACAATTACATCGAGAGCATTGCCAGGGCCGCTGCGAGGAAGGTGGGCTCTCTCTACCGTGCTAGAAAACTTCTAACACCCGAAAGTATCCGGTATCTCTACAAGGCCACTATTCGCCCATGTATGGGGTGTTGCTGTCATATTTGGGCTGGTGCATCGGCTACTAGTCTCTCGCTCCTTGACAGGGTTCAAAAGAGAGTCGCAAATCTGATAGGCCCTAAACTGGCATCTAAGCTTCAGCCTCTGTCCCATCGTCGAAACGTTGCATCCCTCTGCCTGTTCTACAAGTATTATAATGGTGAATGCTCTGATGAACTGCAAGCACTTGTGCCCCCACGACGTAAACACCCTCGACAGACCCGACAAGCTGCAAAATCCCACCCCCACACTGTAGAGATCCCTAGATGTAAAAGATCTTTCTAACCCAGTAGTTTCTTCCCCAGAACTGCTAGACTTTAGAATTCCATTCCAGGTCACTGCTTCCCCAACTGTACTGACATGCATAAGTTCAAGTGCAACGTGAACCAACATCTCGCTGCCCAAATCCCAACATAGTACCCCAGTAGATGTTTCCCCTGATAGTAGCCCCCTACACCAAAGTGGCAATGTGC
>NC_136486.1:177215490-177317990 GCF_053919585.1 Euprymna scolopes | reverse complement strand
CTTTATATCACAGTTAAATACTTTATATCACTATTAAATCATTTATATTACTGTTAAATACTTTATATTACTGTTAAATACTTTATATTACGGTTAAATACGTTATATCATTTTAAATACTTTATATCACTGTTAAATACTCAAGTCGTTGATACTAAATAAAACGACAAACCGTGACCTTTATAAATATGCTTTTCCCTGTAATCTGTTATTAATTTTTATATTCATTTGTTTCTTTTTTGTGTGTATTTTTAACGATTTTCTAACTTCGCATCTTCAATGTAAGTCCGGATAAATATGTGAAGATGAAGTAAATGTCATAAGCAGTCGCTTTAACATCATGCTGCACTGTTTGACTTGTGTTGAGTTTTTACTCTTTATATTTTCATAAAAACATACTCGCACACCTCGTCACGTGATATGTCACCAACAATAGAATTTGTTGTTACAACAGTGTTCGTTTCTTTGCAAAACAGGGAGGGGACATTTTAACTTTTTGTTAACTATCGGGCATTTCGATCAGTATATTCAATTTTATCCACAACAAATCAGCTGGTGTCTACCATGAAATATCTCTGATCATAATGTTCGCTTAGAAGCATTCGGACATAGTTCATCAAATAGGACTATTGGATGACGAGAGAATTGCGATTTAGAAAAATGTCCAAATGTTCATAGCGATTAAAAAAAATCTCTGAAAATAGATTTGATGCTGTTGTTTTGCTTTTTTCACATTTTATCTGTTACATTGCGATGAAATTTTTTGTCTTTTAGAACTTTCTGTTTTTTTCTGACGAGTCCACGGAGATATATCCAGTATTGACATACAAATATTGATAACGTCTACATTAACAAAACAGATTTGTAAATGTCGCCGAAGTTTTTATTTATAAAATTGATTGATAAGATGAATGAAATATATTTACTTTAGATATTTATTAATGACCTTTTGTTGCATTTAAAACTGATTAAAAAGTTTGGTATGAATGAAAATGATCTATGTATATAAAGAATAGAAAATATACACAAAAATGCGCATTTTAACATGCCTATATATATATATATACACACACACTTATATCCACATATATATGCATACATACACACAAATATATGTATACAGAAGCATATATATATATACATATGTATGTATAGACACATTATATGTACACGCATTATATATATATGTATACACGCATTATATATATGCATATATATATATATAACTACTTAATTTACTCACATAAAATTAATATACGAAAGTATAGATTTATGCGTAAACTTTAAGTATTTACTTCAAAAGTGCTTAACACGTAGGTAGAGCTAGTTAGTAATTTATAAAATATATATGGCGACTAAGCTACAGTGAATATTCGGCGTTTCATCCACTCTAGGATTCGTCAGGCTTATACGCATAAGCCTGATGAATCCTAGAGTGGATGAAACATACGCATAAGCCTGACGAATCCTAGAGTGGATGAAACGCCGAATATTCCGTGTAGCTTAGTAGTCATATATATTTTATAAATTACTATATATATATATATATATATATATATATATATATATATATATATAAACAGAGAGAGAGAGAATAAATGACAAAAAAGTTATATTCCAAAATTCATGATGTTGACCATCTTATAATGTATTCCTTTAATTCAGTTGACTTATACAATTCTTGACAATATCAGTTTCGTAGCGCAAAATCAATCACTTAATTATTATATCAATCAATCATAATAGATTCACTGATTGATATAATAATTAAGTGATTGATTTTGCGCTACGAAACCGATACTGTCAAGAATTGTATAAGTCAACTGAATTAAAGGAATACATTATAAGATGGTCAACTTCATGCATTTTTTTAATACAACCTTTTGTCATTTATTCTCTATATTGCTCTGTAATTACATTGAGCTTCTTATATAAGCATTGATATATAATAAGAAAATATATTTCTACAGAAATATATATATATGTGTGTGTGTGTGTGTGTGTGTGTGTGTGTGTGTGTGTGTGTGTGTGTGTGTGTGTGGAAAAAAGGAAAATACACATCTTATTAATAATGAATATTCATATCAAATGATCCTGATGGACTTAAGCGAGATAATCTTGATTATATCCCCTGGCTAATTAATTGAACAGTTAATCGGTTACCAGCGCAAAGTGGTATCCCGAGTTTTATTCATATTCGACGCTGATTATTTTTCTTTCATAATAATTTATATGTCTTTTTTGGAACTAAGAATTTGAACGCTTCTTTTACCGTAGGCCATACTTTCACTACTGCTTTATACACCTCCGAGTGCTGGACATCGCCGAATAAAGCAGGAACTTTAAAACGTACGAATTCAATTTGTGAGGTGTCCATTAGCTTATTCCATATCTGTACAGAATCGATACATACAATGCAACGTGCGACAATGTCAGAAGTCCACTCTTCGAATTTACAGCAAACTCAGAAATAATTTACTTCTGAAACGTCCGCCACTCGTAATTACCCAGAGTTTGCGCGATGTGATATTCTCAGTTGGAGACGAGACTTGACACGACGTGATTCGGCGAGATTTTTAGAGTAATGTTGCGAGGCTCTTACGGCGCGTGCATGCTCGCCTTACGAGGTCAGCAGGCAATTATTTTATTAAGCGGGTTAAGGGTGTTCACGTGTCTACTTCCGGTCAGTCTATTGTCACGAGAAACGGATGCCGTTAGAAAACCGGAAAAGATAGCTGGGTTTAGAATAGACTGCTTTGCTTAAGAACGAATCAGCATTCATTAAAACTGTCTCTACGCAAGAACAGCCAAATAAAGTAAGTTATATCAGTTCCATGCAAAAGTATTTGCCGCTTTGTTGAACGGTTATTTTTAACCGTTGTAATTTCTTTGCTGCATATTGCTATTGCTTAAACATATCGCCATGATTATTTCATAACGTTCTTTCAGCTTAATCATTCATACTTTTCTGCAATATTTTCATCCGACCCGAAACAACTTTCTTTAGTCAACAGAAAAGGGAGTCATCTTCCATCATGATAATGCTCATCCCCACACATCAGAACTAATCAGCGATATCTTATGAAAATTTTGTTGGGAAATCCTTTACCATATTACAGATTCTCCTGGCTCCTTCGAATCATCACTTATTTTGAGGATTACAAAACTATTTAGATGACCTTAAGTGAGCATCAAGAAATTAAGTTAAACACACCCTGTACCTAAATCTGTAGCGGCACTCACCTGAGACCGGTTCAACCGGCCCCAATGGTGTTAACCGCAACTCGCGTCAAAGCTATTCACCTCTGTCGGTCGGTTGCAGAGTCGACGGCATGATTCAGCTATTCACAGTCCCAGCGACGGACACCAAAAACATGAGAACCGGACATGATCTCCACATCTGCTTTTACTGTTGCGAGCCAAGTCTTAAGTTGGCCATTTTGCCGCTTCTTTCAACCAGTGTGTGCAATAAGCTGAACATGAGTTCGATTAACATTTCACATTAAAACTAAGAATTTGACAAGTGAAGCATTGTTGGCAGAGTTATTAAGCTGTTATTTTTATGAAGCAAATTTTCGAAAAACGTATTTCATTGCCAAGATAAAATTTTAAATCGACAAAGATTTTGCACCGACCTAATAGGTAACCTAGGCAAGTACACACACACACACACACACACACACACACACACACACACACACACACACACATACCGCGCGGATACGTAGAAATTTCCAAGTTGGTATTTGGAGGCGCATTGAACTCACTGGGAAATATGCATGTTAAGACGTGCCTCTTGGAGAAGGAAAATTTTTATGTAAAAAACAGAGTCTGCTGTCTGCTTTTTCGTGTTGCAGTTATTGCACCGACAAAGGTTAGTAGTTGTACTAAAAATTGTGGCTGGTTCTGCACAAAGCTTTCACCACTATGAACAAATTATTTGTATGGATTTCCGAGCAACTTACATTGTTGTGGTTGAGCTTATACGTCGAAACCGACGGGCGGTTCCATAATATATATATATATATATATATATATATATTTGAAAAAGAGCATTCCAGCAGAGTGCGCTATTATAAGGTAAAGTCCGAAAATAAGAACGTATTATTTATTTAGAGATAAGTATCGGCTGAAGAGAGCTTTATATGTTTATTTAAAACGGTCCCTAATTATTATGTTTGAAACCGATGGTACCGATGACTTATCACATCTAAAGTTTCTGTAAATAAAAACAAACATATATATATATATATACGAGGGACGTGCAATAAGTAATGCCCCTAACCCACTTCCCAAAGAAGTAGAGCAACGAAACTTGGCACAGTTATTAGTCTTTCTCTACATAGAAACCACCCAGAGTTATGCATTTCTCCCATCGTTGGATGTAGCTCTGGAGACCGTTTTTGTAGAACACCCCAGGTTGGTCCTCCAACCACAACGTGACTTCAGAAATCAAGGCTGCATCATCTGGCAAACGCTTTCCTTTCAAAAACAACTTCATGGCTGGAAAGAGGTGAAAGTCAGAGCGTGCAAGGTCAGGAGAGCAGGAAGGATGGGGGAGGGTTTCATAACCATACCCCATGCTTCTGATCTGGCGACATGCGAGTTGTGGACCGGAGCGTTGTCCTGCAGGAGGAGGGTACCTTTGCTGATCTTTCCCCGCCTCTTGATTTTGATAGCTTCCCTTAATTTCCTCAAAAGTGAAGCATAATAGGAGCCTGTAATTGTGGTACCCTTTGCCAGGAAATCTGTCATCACTACTCCGTCCTGGCCCCAGAAGACTGTGAGCATGACCTTGCCAGCGAAGGGCTACACCCTTACCTTCTTTGGAGGTGGTGAGTCCAAGTGCTTCCACTGCATTGACTGGGTTTTGGTCTCTGGATCTTAGTGATGGACCCAGGTTTCATCCTGTGTAATCAGTCTTTTGAAAACTTGGACTCATCTTCTTGGCATATCTCCAAATTCATCCTCGAGCACTCGACGCGTTCTCGTTTCTGGAATGGTGTGAGCAACTTGGGAATCCATCTGGCAGACACCTTATGCATATACAAATGGTCATGAATGATAGTTTCCACAGACCCTGTACTAATCTTGACATCCTAGGCTATTTGGCGAACAGTAATGCGCCGATCTTTCAAAATGGCAGCCTCAACTTGACGGACAGATGCCTCATCAATGGCAGAGGGGGGCGATAATATGCATAAGTTTAAATGTAACGTAAACCACCATCGTGTTTTTAAATTAGACATGGTCCCAATTAGTAGCCTTTTACGATATGCCTTGTTTGAAGTAAAGGTGCGTGAAAAAATGGTTTACGACGATTTTCAAAGGAAACTCTACAAGATCTGAATTCTTTAAAGATCACAGAAATCTGTTTACGGTGTTGGCGCATATAGCAACGCGAATGCGTGATGTATCGATATTTCTAGTGATATTAATGTAGGCATAGATCGATAATCAAGACGAAATGGAGCAGGCGGATGCAAATACCTGATTGATAGATGCATGGACTCGGAAAACGGAAAATAAACAGAAATATCCAATGATTGTGTAGTCGAAGTTTTATTTTTTTCATGTTTTTTTTTCTAAAGATTGTAAATAAAAATATTTGTTTTTAATAAATTTCTGAAAATTTTAATCACAAAAAGTAAAAACGGATGTGCAGAAAACACGTACGTTCAGTCTGAGGTTTTAACGGAATTGTAATGCTACTTGCAAGTTATCCGTGACAGACAGACCGACAGGATCTTTTTTATAGCAATGTATAGACTCATGGAAACATGGTTTATTTACCTGATTTTTTTTAATTATGGTTTTTACAGACTTTACATATCACACTTTTTAACAAAATTCTTCAGCAAAAAAAAAGTAATAAAATTTGAAAAATAAAAAATTATAACATTACAATTAATATAACAAAAAAAAATAATAATAAAATTTGAAAAATAAAAGATTATAACATAACAATCTACAACTTTTACATTTTTATGCTAATTCTATATTTATTTGCAAAAATCAATCCAGTTTTTAACTTCATGGATTAAAGGAATAATCTTTTGTATTCCTTTTGTTGGACAATAAATTTTGTAAATTTTTATTTGCATAATTTAATTCCCCTCATATGTTGATGATTTATCTAAAATGTGGAGAATTTTTTAGGATATGATTGGATATGTAAATATTGATATTTTATTAATATTTGTCTTTAATTCTTTTTAATATATTTTATGATTGGATATGTAAATATTGATATTTTTATTAATTTTTGTCTTTAATTCTTTTGAATATATTTTATGATTGGATATGTAAATATTGATATTTTTATTAATATTTGTCTTTAATTCTTTTGAATATATTTTATGATTGGATATGTAAATATTGATATTTTTATTAATATTTGTATTTAAATTTTTTTGAATATATTGTATGATTGGATATTTAAGCATCAATATTTTTAAAATCTTTTTATTTAATTATTTTAAATATTGTATGATATTACATTGTATGATTGGATATGTAAACATCAATATTTTTATTAATATTTTTGTTTATTTATTTTTAATTCTTCGTGTTATTGGATATGTAAATATTAATATTTTATTAATATTTGTGTATAATCTTTTAATATATTGTATGATTGAATATGTAAATGTTAACATTTTTATTAATATTTTTGTTTAATTATTTGAATTTATTGTATGATTGGAAATGTAAATATCAATATTTTTATTTATATTTTAATTTGTATTTTAAATTCATTGTATGCGTTAATATGTAAGTATTAATGATTAATTATTTTTAATATATTGTATGATTAAGTATGTAAACATTGATATTTTTATTAATATTTTTAATAAACTTTTTTAATATATGTTACAATGTCTTTTTCGGCGTTAAAAGAAAATCTCCAAAAATCTACATTTCATAACATTATTTTTTTTTAAATCGATTTTTATAACAGATTATTTTGTTGAACAATAATCACAAAAATGTAAATATTTTTCAAGACAAGAAATGATGAATGAACAAAAAATAAAATATAAAGTAAAATATCCTTGAATAATGCATCGCAGAAACGACTAATACTATTTGAATAATTATAAACCTCTGTGGATCGTCAAGGCATCCTTGCTTGTTTGCTTGCTTTAATCTTATCATTTTTTGATTCGGTTGCTTTGGAACGTTATTGATTTGGTGAGGGAGCGGTAGTCTTATAAATATTATCGTAATTTTTAAAAATTTCTCTTTTTATAGACTTTGCATATCATCATTTTTCTTCATGAAATTCAGGTTTGCATACAGAGGTTATTTTCTTCTTAAAGTAACAATTGAAATAAATACAAATGTAAAAGCCGGGTTGAATGGGTTGCAGTTACATTTTTAACGAAACAGAATATTTAGTTATTAATATTAGTTTAAATCAGCTTTGTTTCTGTTTTATTTAACAACAAATAAACAATGTTCAGATTATTTAAAACTGAAACGTTATTCAGTCGAAACACATTCATAAGTTTGACTACATTCCACCACATGTCCACAATTTTAAATAGTTTCATGGTTCAGATTCATTAGATGACGATTGATTATCTGTATTATAAGTGGACTAACTTGATATCCGGCGTTACCCGGTCGTACAATGCGCTTAAATATATTTTAATTTATGCAGATTGCGTATAAATTATAGAATCAATCCGCTATTGATTATTATATATTACGAGGAATAACTTGCCCGGTGGACTAATTTGCAAAACCAAAATTAAAAAGTAATAATGATAATGTCCTTCATCGAATTCCGTCTGTGTTTGTTTACAGTATCAAGATTTGCGGTGATTTGAAATGGTAACTCTTCTTTTATCGTAAATTGAACTCCTTAGTAAGAAAAAAATAAAATAAAATGGTGAAATACATCTGGGTTTGGGCACGGGATTATTCGACCTGTAGTCAGTGCTCTGCCACTAAGCTACATCTCCAGATGACAATAATTCTATTTTGGGTTTTATTTTTAGGAAGAAATGATTTGCTGAAATGTTATCATCTATCTTGACCTGTGTAACGTAAAATATCCCCTGTAAAAATTCTTTTTATCTATAAGAGAAAAAAAAATACTTTTAAAATCAGATTTTTTCGATTTTCGATACTTATCGGATGAATTTCTGTACAAAACATATCTAAGAACACTGCCAGAAATATAAATTACTTTTGTGTGAAATTTTCAAAAGATAGACTCAGCCGTTTCGGAATCTTTTAGAAAGAAACTCACACACACACACACACACACACACACACACACACACACACACATACAAAGTGACTTTGATATAGTAGAGAATATTCGGTCTATCATTCTCAACAATTTTTCTCAACGATGTAACTTCTAGCGTCTTCACCATTCGTGGCACAACTCACAAAATGCGTCTAATTTGCTGTATCTTATTGGTTTGAGGTTCAAGCTTTACTACGGGCGATGCTAAGAAAACAATTAAGAATTATTAAAGACTTCGATCCGATCATGGGTAACGAACAAAGAACAATAAACTTGTGTTTTAGATTTTTATCTCGTACAAATTTCCGAGTCTGCTAAGATCCAACCCAAGAAGGCCGGAGTTTACATCGGCCTAAACTTTATTAGAAGAACATCGAAGATGAAAACAGTTGTCTGAATGATCAAGAAATGAACACCATCAATTTATTCTCCATTTAATAAAATCACGCTATAAAATGAAGCAATTTTTACCTTCATTTTTAGTTTAAAATAGCGAAAGTGCTTAATGAGAGGTATAAATAAACACGTCCGATAGAACAAAAAAGTTGACCCAAAGAGACAATGAAAATAGGAAATTATACTCTTTAGAATGGAGAGATAGAGAAAGGTGGGAAGAAACATAGAGGAAAGATGGGTTAAAGCGAGGGTGCATGGTCGTTATGCTTACTAAAGGTATTAAACAGTATGAGGTTTCACCTCTTAATGAAGAGATTGCGAAAGCAAATAAAATATCAGAATACCCAGATTGCATCATAGATTTTGCATCACTTAACATCCGAATGTTCACATCAATTTGTCATACAACCGTAACGATCATCATTGAAACCTATTACACTAAACAAGTCTATCATTACATTGTGCACCTTCTCCAAGTGATGTTACCCCAAGTAACAGCACGAAACTGGATACTCCACCAGACTAGATAAATTCTTGTCCTGGAATTCAGTAAGACCAAGAGACCAAAATAAAAGATATACTACAATGTATGAAAATGGTTAATTGGGGAGAGGAAAATTATGTTCTCAATTTCTTTACTAACTCAGTGTTTGAGAAATAAAGAACTTAAATGGAACATTCGAATGTCTATGTATCTCATATAGACTTGAAATGTTAGCCCCAGGTTGTGGGCCCCTTGATTTCTGAGAACTTCGACTGAAGTAAAATAAAACAAAAAAAGGGACAATGATATTATTCTATGACTAAAAGTGATACTCGGCGTTGCCCGGTGCCAGAAAACTAAATAAAAGTGTGTATAATTTATTTCTATTAAAACTTTTACATGCTGCCTTAAATAAGTTTACACACTTATTTGTACGGGCATTTAAAATTGTCGCAGACTCTTGAAAATTCAGTATATTATTCCTATATATATCTTATGAGATAACTGACAAGTTTTATGAGTTCAGGTTCAAATGAACAGCTAAATCAGGAATTGGAATACACCCTACTAAAGCCTGATTGTCACAGCTGGTGAATGTCAAAAATGCAATATGGACGTGAAAGCACTTCAGAAGAACGATATGCAATAAAATCCTGCTTTAAACTTAGAAAAAATGGCACAGTAACGTATGGAATGCTTCAGGTAGCTTTTGGACCATCTTGTTTCGAGCATCAGTTTTGGAGTGGCATAATAGATTCAAGGAAGATATGGAGTCTGTGAGGAATGATAAGAAGTGTGTGAGGGGAAAAAGGAAGTTAGAACACCAGAGTTGATTGGCCAAATAAAGAATTTCATGGATAAGGACTATCGCGTGTCTATAGAGACAATAAGATCACAGTTTGATATCAGTGTGGGAACTGTACACACAATTATTCGCGAGGAACTGAAGATGCAGAAGAGTTGCACGAAGTTTATTTCAAGGGTACTCCATCCTTGTCACAGACTATTTGACCAAGATGCGCATCAAAACAATTCCTCACTCTCCCTATAGTTCATACCTTGCTAACTGTGACTTTTGTTTATTCCGTAAACTCAAGAAAAACTTTAGATGTTAGGAGACAATTGAGGGGATGAAAGAGGCTGTGAAAGGATTATTGACATGCTCACACAAGATGGCTTTCCAGAAGTTGTTGGAACGGTAGAACAAGTGCATTGCATTCGGAGGAGATTACTTCGAAGGGGACTAGATTTTCATGTGTGTATCTTCAATAAAAGTGCTTATACGAAAAAAGTCTGGAAACTTATTGAAGGCATTTCGTATAAGTCTACCTTTCTAAATTCGCCTACGTATCTCCTTTCTTTCTTTAGAATTCTCTCCTTGTTCCTTGCTTTCCCGGCTGTACTAACAGGGAGAAATATAGATGAACAAATATCTTGGTGCTCAACTCCCTACTTAGAGTGTCTCTCTTTTTGTGTGAAACGAACTGAATTCGAACTTGGGGCATCTAGGTCGTCAGTTTGTATCGTTAATAACTGAACCTGCGTCACCTCCCGGTAAAGTTGATTTTAACAAAAGTAAATGCAAACATTATTTATTGGTTGTTTTAAACTCATGTTGTTTGGGTGTAAACTGGGATATTGGGTTTGAAATTATTTTTTCACGTAATACTTTTTTGCAAAACAATCTGCATATATATATATTAGCGGGGATTGTTTGGTTGAAAAAATACGCTTAAAAATGATAATTCATGCAATGGCGTATTTATTATTATAGAGTCAATTATGTGATATCATATTATGCCCAATATATAGTTGTGATTTCAAAAGTAAAAAAAATATAACTTTGGTACCATCAGCTAGAATTGAACCCGAAACTAAAATTTACAAGATTCAAACAAACAAGCAATGACGCCCCGACGATCCACCGAGGTTTATAATTATTAAAATAGTATTAGTCGTTTCTACGATGCATTATTCAAGGATATTTTACTTTTTATTTATTTTTTGTTTTGTTCATTCATCATTTCTTGTCTTGAAAAATATTTACATTTTGTGATTATTGTTCAACAGAATAATATGTTATAAAAATCGATTTCAAAATAGATAATGTTTGGAATGTAGATTTTTCGAGATTTTTTAAAAACAACGTACAATATATTCCAAACAGTTAAACACAAATATTAATAAAAAATATTGATGTTTACATATCCAATCATACAATATATTCAAAATAATTAAATAAAAATATTAATAAAAAATATTGATGTTTACACATCCAATCATACAATATATTCAAAATAATTAAATAAAAATATTAATAAAAATATTGATATTTACATATCCAATCATACAATATATTCAAAATAATTAAATAAAAATATTAATAAAAAATATTGATGTTTATATATCCAATCATACAATATATTCAAAATAATTAAATAAAAATATTAATAAAAATATTGATATTTACATATCCAATCATACAATATATTCAAAATAATTAAATAAAAATATTAATAAAAATATTGATGTTTACATATCCAATCATACAATATATTCAAAATAATTCAATAAAAATATTAATAAAAAATATTGATGTTTACATATCCAATCATACAATATATTCAAAATAATTAAATAAAAATATTAATAAAAAATATTGATATTTACATATCCAATCATACAATATATTCAAAATAATTAAATAAAAATATTAATAAAAATATTGATGTTTACATATCCAATCATACAATATATTCAAAATAATTAAATAAAAATATTAATAAAAATATTGATGTTTACATATCCAATCATACAATATATTACAAAAAAATTAACTAAAAATATTAATAAAAAATATTGATGTTTATATATCCAATCATACAATATATTCAAAATAATTAAATAAAAATATTAATAAAAATATTGATGTTTACATATCCAATCATACAATATATTCAAAATAATTAAATAAAAATATTAATAAAAATATTGATGTTTACATATCCAATCATACAATATATTCAAAATAATTAAATAAAAATATTAATAAAAATATTGATGTTTACATATCCAATCATACAATATATTCAAAATAATTCAATAAAAATATTAATAAAAATATTGATGTTTATATATCCAATCATACAATATATTCAAAATAATTAAATAAAAATATTAATAAAAATATTGATGTTTACATATCCAATCATACAATATATTCAAAATAATTAAATAAAAATATTAATAAAAATATTGATGTTTACATATCCAATCATACAATATATTACAAAAAAATTAACTAAAAATATTAATAAAAAATATTGATGTTTATATATCCAATCATACAATATATTCAAAATAATTAAATAAAAATATTAATAAAAATATTGATGTTTACATATCCAATCATACAATATATTCAAAATAATTAAATAAAAATATTAATAAAAATATTGATGTTTATATATCCAATCATACAATATATTCAAAATAATTCAATAAAAATATTAATAAAAATATTGATGTTTATATATCCAATCATACAATATATTCAAAATAATTAAATAAAAATATTAATAAAAATATTGATGTTTACATATCCAATCATACAATATATTCAAAATAATTAAATAAAAATATTAATACAAAATATTGATGTTTATATATCCAATCATACAATATATTCAAAATAATTAAATAAAAATATTAATAAAAATATTGATGTTTACATATCCAATCATACAATATATTCAAAATAATTAAATAAAAATATTAATAAAAAATATTGATATTTACATATCCAATCATACAATATATTCAAAATAATTAAATAAAAATATTAATAAAAATATTGATGTTTACATATCCAATCATACAATATATTCAAAATAATTCAATAAAAATATTAATAAAAAATATTGATGTTTACATATCCAATCATACAATATATTCAAAATAATTAAATAAAAATATTAATAAAAATATTGATGTTTATATATCCAATCATACAATATATTCAAAATAATTCAATAAAAATATTAATAAAAATATTGATGTTTATATATCCAATCATACAATATATTCAAAATAATTAAATAAAAATATTAATAAAAATATTGATGTTTACATATCCAATCATACAATATATTCAAAATAATTCAATAAAAATATTAATAAAAATATTGATGTTTATATATCCAATCATACAATATATTCAAAATAATTAAATAAAAATATTAATAAAAATATTGATGTTTACATATCCAATCATACAATATATTCAAAATAATTAAATAAAAATATTAATAAAAATATTGATGTTTATATATCCAATCATACAATATATTCAAAATAATTAAATAAAAATATTAATAAAAAATATTGATATTTACATATCCAATCATACAATATATTCAAAATAATTAAATAAAAATATTAATAAAAATATTGATGTTTACATATCCAATCATACAATATATTCAAAATAATTCAATAAAAATATTAATAAAAAATATTGATGTTTACATATCCAATCATACAATATATTCAAAATAATTAAATAAAAATATTAATAAAAATATTGATGTTTATATATCCAATCATACAATATATTCAAAATAATTCAATAAAAATATTAATAAAAATATTGATGTTTATATATCCAATCATACAATATATTCAAAATAATTAAATAAAAATATTAATAAAAATATTGATGTTTACATATCCAATCATACAATATATTCAAAATAATTCAATAAAAATATTAATAAAAATATTGATGTTTATATATCCAATCATACAATATATTCAAAATAATTAAATAAAAATATTAATAAAAATATTGATGTTTACATATCCAATCATACAATATATTCAAAATAATTAAATAAAAATATTAATAAAAATATTGATGTTTACATATCCAATCATACAATATATTCAAAATAATTCAATAAAAATATTAATAAAAAATATTGATGTTTACATATCCAATCATACAATATATTCAAAATAATTAAATAAAAATATTAATAAAAATATTGATGTTTATATATCCAATCATACAATATATTCAAAATAATTCAATAAAAATATTAATAAAAATATTGATGTTTATATATCCAATCATACAATATATTCAAAATAATTAAATAAAAATATTAATAAAAATATTGATGTTTACATATCCAATCATACAATATATTCAAAATAATTCAATAAAAATATTAATAAAAATATTGATGTTTATATATCCAATCATACAATATATTCAAAATAATTAAATAAAAATATTAATAAAAATATTGATGTTTACATATCCAATCATACAATATATTCAAAATAATTAAATAAAAATATTAATAAAAATATTGATGTTTATATATCCAATCATACAATATATTCAAAATAATTAAATAAAAATATTAATAAAAAATATTGATATTTACACATCCAATCATATCCAGAAAAAGTCTCAATATTTGAGATAAGTCATTGACATACGAGGAGGAATTAAAAATTTCAAATAAAAATTTACAAAATTAATTGTTCAACACAAATGATTTTTTCCTTTAATTTATGATTGGTCTTTATTTGCAGAGAAATAAATATAGAACTCGCATAAAAATGCAACACTTGTAAATTTTAATGTTTGAATTTTACAATATACACATTTTCATTGTTTTTACCGAAGAATTTAATACAGAAAAAGGATGAGATGTAAAGTGTATTAAAACAGAATTTTAAAAAAAACTTAGGATAGTATTTATAGGACTTCCACCCCTCAGCAAATCAATAGAGTTCCAACATGAATAATATCCACGCCGCAGAATTCCGCAGAATTACAAATTATATAATACTGTTTACATAAATTCCTAATAAATATTAATATCAATTTTATAAGACAATCACAAGCGGATAAATAGAGCTCAATAATGTAGAGATGAGATGAGTTATTCATTGAAAAACCATGGATTAAGGAAACAAGTTTAATAACACTGTGCAACACTACAAAAAAGTACAGGATATCTGCAGCAATTTTTGTATACCTAGTAACGTGGAAATTTTATTTCTGGCTTTCTTTTTGTTGAATTAGGTATAATTTGTGCAAAATTGCCACAGTCGTAAATTTCAGTAAAAACGTCAAAAATGGGTTACTGACGCATTTGTAGTCACACATTATGTGTATTAAATTATAAATCTTAAGAGAAAAACACAGTTTAATATACACATATTATGTACATTATTTGTTAAATCATTTATTTGAATCATTTATTTGCTAAAGTCAGCCGAAATGAGCTATTTTTCCAGATTTAAGAGAGCTAGCTTGGTTAGCATAATATTTTCTAGACCAAGGGCTAATTTTTTCAAAAGTAAAAACATAATGCTGTAGCACATGGTTTGGTGTTCACCACCTTCCGAAAAGCCGTCAAGAAAGGCATTTTTTTAATGTAGGCTAAAAAAATAAAGGAAAAGAAGCTAAAACCTGCCTCAGAACCTTATTTGTAGGGCACGGGAAAAAATCTGAGGGTTAAAAATAGATATCCATTTAATAAAGTATTTTTTAACTAAAAACTACAATAAAGACCGGGTTATTGTGTATTTTAATGTTTTAAACATAAAGGGGCATTTTATACATTCTTTTCTGAAAATTTACTAAATTAAATGCAAAAAATAGAAATGAAATTTTATCAACCCCTTACTTTATGTACGAAAGAATCTAATAACTTGCTAGTGGGCGTTTATAATGGCTTAACATGTTCACATTATGGAATCCTTATTTTTCTTTATAAAACAATTTACTTTTTTTCTTGTCTTTATTCTTTAGATGCAGTATAGGCTTTGACGATGACTTCAAGACAGTGCAAAAATGATCCAAGCAAATTCTGCTACATATGTGGCGAATTAACATTTGCTAAAGAAAGGCGCAGCATTACCAGCCATATCAAGAAATTGTACAAGGCGTACTTTCATTTTGATATAGGAGACCAAGATAAGTCATGGGCTCCTCATGCCTGTTGCCTTACATGTGTGAAAACATTGAACGCATGGTATGCAAAAAAGAATGTTCACATGAAGTTTGGTGTGCCAATGATTTGGCGAGAGCAGAAAGATCATTCTAATGATTGCTATTTTTGTCAGCAAGACTATACGGGCTGTACAACAGCAAAAAAAAAAGAAACACATTGTTTACCCAAATTTGCAATCAGCAATGCGCCCAATTGAGCACTCAAAAGAATTACCTGTACCAAAACCCCCTGATCAGGAAATGTGGAGTTCAAGCAGTGGGGATGAACATTACAGTGATGAAACAGTAGAATTTTCTAATTCAGAAAGCAATAATAAACCAATACTATTTTCTCAAGATGCTCTAAATGACTTATGCAGAGATCTTTATTTAACCAAAGACAAAAGTGAACTTCTTGCATCAAGGCTTAAAGAACGAGATCTTCTTAGAAAAGGTGTGAAAATAACATTGTACAGAAAACGTGCACAAAACTTGCATGTTTTGTTCACTTTGACAGATGATTTATGCTTCTGCAATGACATTGTTGGACTTTTTGAACAGCTGGAAATACAATATGATAACACCAACTGGCGACTTTTCTTAGATGCATCCAAGGAAAGCATAAAAGCTGTTTTGCTTCACAATGGGAACACCCTGCCATCTGTTCCTATAGCTTACAGCACAACCATGAAAGAATCATATGAAAATTTAAAAACAGTTTTAGCAAGCATACATTATGAAGTCCATAAATGGCATGTTTGTGCAGATTTCAAGGTTATAGCCATGCTCACTGGCCTTCAGCCAGGCTATACTAAATTTTGTTGCTTCTTGTGCTTATGGGACTTTAGAGCAAGAGCTGAACACTATGTTCGCAAGCACTGGCCCGCTAGAGATGAAATTGAGCAAGGAAAACATAACATCAAACACAAACCACTTCTGAAAAGTGATAGAATCCATTTACCACCTTTGCATATTAAACTCGGTTTGTTCAAGCAGTTTGTGAAAGCACTAGACAAGGATTCCTTGGCATTTGCATATCTTGCAGAAAAGTTTCCTTCATTAAGTCGAGCTAAAATAAAAGAAGGTATCTTCATAGGTCCCCAAATTCGAAAAATTGTTCTTGATGAAACTTTTAACACACATCTCACGAGAAAAGAAAAATGTGCCTTTGAGTCATTCAAGAAACTTTGTGATAACTTCCTGGGAAAACATCGTTCAGAAGACTATGTGCAAGTTGTGAAAGATCTATTGCATCATTTTCATGATATGGGATGTAACATGTCTCTAAAAGTTCATGTGCTCCACTCTCATTTGGATTTTTTTGCTGAGAATCTTGGCCATATGAGTGATGAACATGGCGAAAGGTTCCATCAAGATATTTCATTAATAGAAAAACGTTTTAAAGGAAAATGGAACACTAGTATGTTGGCAGACTACTGCTGGAATTTAAAAAAAGGATGATGACACTCTACACAAGAAAGTTAAGAGGACAAGTGTTGTTTAAACTGGTGAATTCGGTGTTTTTTTTTTCAAAATAATTAATAATAAAGTACATGAAAATGGTACCTAATCCAGAGAAATAAATGTCAGATTTGGAATCAGCATATTTTTCTTACACCGAAACACGTCTTATATGTCTTGTACCTTTTTTTCTATTCAAATTTGTTGCACAGTGTAATTGTTTGTACTCCTTTGTCAAACAATAAATTCAATCTTGTTCTAATTCTACATAATTTTACTCAGATTTTCCATTTATATATATATGTGTGTGTGTATTTCTGTGTGTGTGTGTTTGTTTGTGTGTGTGTTTGTTTGTTTGTGTGTGTGTGTGTGTGTGTGTGTGTGTGTGTGTGTGTGTGTGTGTGTGTGTGTGTGTGTGTTGCTCAAAACATCAGTACAATTCTGTACAATCGGTTTCTTTTAAAAGAATCGACTCATAGTATTAGTGACATTGGAAGAAATGGTACATGTGCTTTTACCACCCAAACACTTCCAGTGTACAAATACGAACCCGGAAGTACAATCGACGTCCGCCACAATTACTTATGACGGATACTCAACTAGTGTTACTTTTGAAGATCATCGACGTCAACGTTGTTAGACATAAAGTGAAAGGAGCGAAAGTGAAAGGAAAGTGCTCGAGCGATAAAATGGAATTTCTCACACCGATATACGATACAGTAGATAATACACATACGATACAGTAGATAATACACATACGATACAGTAGATAATACACATACGATACAGTAGATAATACACATACGATACAGTAGATAATACACATACGATACAGTAGATAATGCACATACGATACAGTAGATAATAGATAATAGATAATAGATATCGATATAGAAATCAAAACTCAATAGCAATTGACAGTTTAACGCTAATGGAATTGGATCACATCCTGTCAGGTTTTGATATCGAAATAAAATGTGCTGAGAATGTATGCATTCTATTAAACAAACCCTCATCATTCTAAATGAGCGTTTTTCCTTTCACGAGACAAGTGAAGCGCAACAATGCAATAAAAACTGCTGGTTGCATAACGCTGAAATCAACAAAAAATAGTAAAAATACACTAAATGGGGGACGATTTATCTATTTAAAATGTCGAACTGGATCGCAATTATCTTGAAGTAAATTAAGCTGAAAATTGTTGGAAAGAAATTTGTAACCTTAAATATTAATTTTTATCACTAAATATAGAAATCGAAGCAATTTATATAAATAAAACAGTAGCTGTATGCATGTTTCTGTGTAAGAATATTTAACCGATAAACGGTAAAACTACTGATCACATAACACTGGAATTAGCAGGAAATAGTAACCTTACACGAACGATTATTTATTACCAGCAACATCTTTTGGGAGGGGGATGAATAGCGCCTGCAGAAGTATGTCGGCAAATTAAAATACACAGTGTTTATTTCAATTTGGCGACATATTTCTATTACTTATGCGCATGCGCAAATACAATCATAGCTAGAAGTCGCTTAATTTAAAATTTTTCCTATCTATCTGTCGGGTTAACTCAAACGGTAGAGAATGGGTTGGAGCGCTAAATGTTTTGGTTCCGATTCTACCTGATGGCATTCAAGTCATTCTTTTTCAATTTTGAAATCAGTATTATATGTAATATTTATTACAAATCAGTACTATATGTAATATTTATTACATGATTAGCTCTGCAATAATAAATACGAATTCTGCATGAATTAAAATATATTAAAGTGTATTTATGATCCGGTAAAGCCAGGTTTCCTCCCTCCTAACATTAAATACAATTTCGAGAGTTCGAGAGTATTTCTTGTAAATTACTATTTACTATTTTTTCAACGCAAAACTTTTTAATTAATAACTTAGTTAAGATTTCGTCATTCTTTTTCACCGTAAACATTAATCGTGACTGTTATATCTCTAGTGGGTATTGCTTTGTACTGTCGCAGAGTACGGAAATGAAGAACGGGTTTACAGTACAGATTTACAGATGCAAGTTTGGTTCCGATTTCTTTATTACTAGCGGGGTACCCGGCATTGTCCAGGTGTTTGGAGGTGTAAAAGAAAAAAAGTTATAGTAGGAAGGTAGGATTGAACCCCGAAGCCTTGACTTGAACGTGGAAACGAAAGGGAAAAAGCCAGACACCTAACCATCTCGAGGGAAGGAACTGAGAAGGGCGTTAAGTGAGTGTTTATGAAGCGAAATAAACAGGTGCGAGGAAGTGACATAGTGTCTGGCCTAGTTTTGCGCTGCAAGCAAGATCATTCGCTTTTCGAAGCGGCGAGCTAGTAAAAGTCGGACAAATTAAATACACACGCGACCCCTGTTCATAACTCTTAGATGCTATCATTTAGACGCGATATAAAAAGTTTACAGAAGGAGTGAGCCGACCGATCACTTCTCGGAAAAAGCCTTTCGCAGACATACACAAAAAGCGAACATACATACACACATTTTCGCTTTTATATTTATAGATTTCTTCTAGTTTTTCAGTGGAGCGTAAAAAGACGTCATTTCCTGTTTTTTTTTGTTGTTATTTGATCTTTTTTGCGTTTGATAATATTTAAAAAAATAAGGTAAAATTCCAGGTAAAATTTATAGAAACGGAAGAAATAGTTTTATGCCATGTGTAATCTGTAACCAGATACAATCAATATAGTTCACACATGTTATTAATAAACGAATACGATTTCTCATGGGATTTTTTCATACGTTTTCAGAATCGCAAATTAACTGCTTGTATTTGATTAAAAAATTTAATATTAAAATGTATAACTTTACTTTAGACATTACTGTTTTAATTTTATTCATGCGTTACGATTCTAGTGTAATAAAGTAGGAGCTATGTAATGTAAATTATAAATTATACTGTTCACGAATGCCAGGCTATATATATATATATATATATATATATATATATATATATATATATATATATATATAGAGAGAGAGAGAGAGAGAGAGAGAGAGAAAGAGAAATGTTATTTGTTTTTGTTTGTGCGATACGTTTTGAATGAATTCAAGAATTCAATTATTTACCAAATGCATTTTTACTTAAATGCGAGTTGGGGATAATTTTCTCTTTGACGAATTTGGTACCTCCATATGGGGAGCGGCATACAGATTGTTTATAAAATATAATTATCCACTGACACGTGTTTCGTCGTCTACGACTCATCAGTGGATGAATCTAGCGAGATTCGATATATATATATATATATATATATATATATATATATATATATATATATATATATATATAGGTTTGAGATGTTCAAAACTCGTGTTAGATAGTGCTCCATTACAAGAGCAAAATATTTTTTTATTTGAGGGTAAACAGGAACATATGTTCGCTACAAATATCCATTTGTTTCAGTCGATGAGACTTCCTCGAGCGACCCTGAACACATCGATACCACAAAGCAGGGTCGTCAGAGGAAGTCTCATTTACTGAAACAGATGGCTGTTTGTAGTGACCATATGTAACTGTTTAACCTTATATATATATATATATATACATATATATATATATATATATATATATATATATATATATATATAACAGCTAGTTTAAAA
Organism: Euprymna scolopes; assembly: GCF_053919585.1. Classification (NCBI taxonomy): domain Eukaryota; kingdom Metazoa; phylum Mollusca; class Cephalopoda; order Sepiida; family Sepiolidae; genus Euprymna; species Euprymna scolopes. The sequence continues at coordinate 177,296,755 of NC_136486.1, read as the reverse complement.
TGTAGGGGGTGCAAAAATTTGTGAACAACGTCGAGTAGATAATCTAGTATATATACATATATATATACATATGTGTGTATATATATATATATATATATATATATATATATATAGAGAGAGAGAGAGAGAGAGAGAGAGTGAGAGAGTGAGAGAGATAATCTACCAGGTGTAGTCCAAGAAAATTTTACTTTCATTTCGCCAAGGTAGAGTTGCAGACAAACGGTTAAACAGATTAGGTGTTTAATATGAATATCACCCGTGTACACTTTATGTGATATTTCCATTATTTATTCACCGTCCTTATTTTACAGGACATGGCAGAATCAACGGCCGTGAGTACACCAAGACCCCAGTGAGAGCTGGGACAAAGAATACACTGTGTTAAATTTTACTACAAGACAGGCTCATTTAAGAAAACCCAGGACAGTTTCATGCGTCAGTTCGAATGTGAAAAGGTTCCATCCCAAAGCAGAATTCAGAACTGAGTGGACCACTTCGACAAGTATGGAACCGTTGAGAAACTCAACGCTGCCAGAGAGAACCGTCCAAGCCACTCGGGACGTCCCAAGAAGCGAACAACCGAGCTGGTCGAAAGAGTGATAGGGTCTCTCCAGCAGAGTCATAAACGCTTTGTGCGTAAGAGAAGTCGGTCCCTCTGTATGTCCCGTGAGACTTGCAGGAGAGTGCTGGTGAACGATATCAGGGCTTACCCATACAGAATACAGACGCTGAAAACCCTTACAGTCTCAGACAAGAAGCAGAGGAGGGCTATGGCAGTCAAGATGCTCGAGAAGATCGAGGAGACACCAAGTTTCCTTAACCTCCTTTGGAACTCAGATGAAGCCCACTTCCATCTTGATGGAAAGGCGAACTCTATGAGAAATGTCTTCTGGGGGTCCTCCAGACCCAATGAAGTAGCCACAAAGGCCCTGCACTCACCTAAGTGTACGGTATGGACTGCAATCTCTGCCAGGGGCATCATGGAACCAAGCTTCATCGAAGAATCTGGCGCAACAGTGACAGTCACCAAGGAGCGGTATGTGGAGATCCTCCAAACCTTCAAGAGTAAACTCCAGACCATCTACCCGTCGCTCATGAGAAATTTTTGGTTTCAGCAGGACGGAGCAAGTTTTCACATATAAAACCTGTCCCGAGATTGGCTGAAAGAGAACTTCGGAGGCCGAGTGATCAGTCTCAAGACTGATTTTGAGTGGGCACCCCATAGCCAGGACCTAAGCCCCCCAGATTTTTTTCTTTGGGGCTATCTTAAGGACAGAGTCTACGCAGGGAAACCCAGAACCATCACGGAACTCAAGGAAGCCATCAGAGAGGAGATGAGAGCCATTACTAATTCTGTCTGTAAGAACGTCATGGACAACTTCGTGCTGCGCCTCGAGAAATGCACGGAGCTAAATGGAGGTCATCTAGAACATATGTTGTAGAACGGAGAAAAAAAGTCCAAATACCCTAGTGTTTTGATGTGATGTTTTGAATAGAATAAACTAGTTAGGACCAAAGTTCCATTTCATTCTGACAAAATACTAGGAAACAGGTCCTAATTAGAGTTGGGTCCCGTAATTTTATGGTCACCCTGTATATATATATATATATATATATATATATATATATATATATATATATATATATATATATTATATATATATATATATATATAATATCACATCTCTCCATATTAATCTAACATGTAAATATACAATTCTGTATGATTTCAAAAAGTTATACCTCTATCTTTAAAGACATTGGTTTACAAATCGTTATTTGATTTTCATCAATTAACGTTAATTTGCAATTACTGCTACTTGCACGCGCAGAAATTATAATTGTCTTCGTCGATTAGAATTGTTCGGTAATCCTTTCGATAGCAAATACTTCGCGAGATTTACTCACAAATGAAAATATTGAATGGCCTTAATAATTGCTGGGTGCGTATTTGATTTTATTACATTTGAAAAACTATATTCAACATATGTTCACAATTGGATTATTTCTGCTATAAATAGTAAAAAAACGATAATTGATCGCAAACATTTTTTATTCGCATTTGCCACATTTTTCTTCAGTTTTACAGCATTCTGCTGTCCGTAACTCGAAAGTCATGATTCGAACGTTTTCTGTCTATGGAATCCAACAACCGATTTGAATTTCACATCAGTTAAAGATTCACTGTGATTTTATATTTATTTATTTAGACGTTACTGATTAAGCTATACCACCATATAATTTATTTTAACATTACTGACTAAGCTATACCGTGTAATTTATTTTGACATTACTGACTAAGCTATACCGTGTAATTTATTTAGGCATTACTGATTAAGCTATACCGTGTAATTTATTTAGACATTACTGACTAAGCTATACCGTGTAATTTATTTAGACATTACTGACTAAGCTATACCGTGTAATTTATTTAGACATTACTGACTAAGCTATACCGTGTAATTTATTTTGACATTACTGACTAAGCTATACCGTGTAATTTATTTTGACATTACTGACTAAGCTATACCGTGTAATTTATTTAGACATTACTGACTAAGCTATACCGTGTAATTTATTTAGACATTATTGACTAAGCTATACCGTGTAATTTATTTAGGTATTACTGATTAAGCTATACCGTGTAATTTATTTAGACATTACTGACTAAGCTTTACCGTGTAATTTATTTTGACGTTACTGACTAAGCTATACCATGGAATTTATTTAGACATTACTGACTAAGCTATAACGTATAATTTATTTTGACATTACTGACTAAGCTATACTGTGTTATTTATTTAGACATTACTGATTAAGCTATACTGTGTAATTTATTTAGACATTACTGACTAAGCTTTACCGTGTAATTTATTTAGACATTACTGACTAAGCTATACCGTGTAATTTATTTTGACATTACTGACTAAGCTATACCGTGTAATTTATTTTGACATTACTGACTAAGCTATACCGTGTAATTTATTTAGACATTACTGACTAAGCTATACCGTGTAATTTATTTTGACATTACTGACTAAGCTATGCCGTGTAATTTATTTAGACATTACTGACTAAGCTATACCGTGTAATTTATTTAGACATTACTGATTAAGCTATACCGTGTAATTTATTTAGACATTATTGACTAAGCAATACCATGTAATTTATTTAGACATTACTGACTAAGCTATAACGTATAATTTATTTTGACATTACTGACTAAGCTATACTGTGTTATTTATTTTGACATTACTGACTAAGCTATACTGTGTTATTTATTTAGGCATTACTGATTAAGCTATACTGTGTAATTTATTTAGACATTATTGACTAAGCTATAACGTATAATTTATTTTGACATTACTGACTAAGCTATACTGTGTTATTTATTTTGACATTACTGACTAAGCTATACTGTGTTATTTATTTAGGCATTACTGATTAAGCTATACCGTGTAATTTATTTAGACATTACTGACTAAGCTATACCGTGTAATTTATTTAGACATTACTGACTAAGCTATACCGTGTAATTTATTTTGACATTACTGACTAAGCTATACCGTGTAATTTATTTTGACATTACTGACTAAGCTATACCGTGTAATTTATTTAGACATTACTGACTAAGCTATACCGTGTAATTTATTTAGACATTATTGACTAAGCTATACCGTGTAATTTATTTAGGTATTACTGATTAAGCTATACCGTGTAATTCATTTAGACATTACTGACTAAGCTTTACCGTGTAATTTATTTTGACGTTACTGACTAAGCTATACCATGGAATTTATTTAGACATTACTGACTAAGCTATAACGTATAATTTATTTTGACATTACTGACTAAGCTATACTGTGTTATTTATTTAGACATTACTGATTAAGCTATACCGTGTAATTTATTTAGACATTACTGACTAAGCTTTACCGTGTAATTTATTTAGACATTACTGACTAAGCTATACCGTGTAATTTATTTTGACATTACTGACTAAGCTATACCGTGTAATTTATTTTGACATTACTGACTAAGCTATACCGTGTAATTTATTTAGACATTACTGACTAAGCTATACCGTGTAATTTATTTAGACATTATTGACTAAGCTATACCGTGTAATTTATTTAGGTATTACTGATTAAGCTATACCGTGTAATTTATTTAGACATTACTGACTAAGCTTTACCGTGTAATTTATTTAGGTATTACTGATTAAGCTATACCGTGTAATTTATTTTGACATTACTGACTAAGCTATACCGTGTAATTTATTTTGACATTACTGACTAAGATTTACCGTGTGATTTATTTTGACATTACTGACTAAGCTATACCGTGTAATTTATTTAGACATTACTGACTAAGCTATACTGTGTAATTTATTTAGACATTACTGACTAAGCTATACCGTGTAATTTATTTTGACATTACTGACTAAGCTATACCGTGTAATTTATTTTGACATTACTGACTAAGCTATACCGTGTAATTTATTTAGACATTACTGACTAAGCTATACCGTGTAATTTATTTAGACATTATTGACTAAGCTATACCGTGTAATTTATTTAGGTATTACTGACTAAGCTATACCGTGTAATTTATTTAGACATTACTGACTAAGCTTTACCGTGTAATTTATTTTGACGTTACTGACTAAGCTATACCATGGAATTTATTTAGACATTACTGACTAAGCTATAACGTATAATTTATTTTGACATTACTGACTAAGCTATACTGTGTTATTTATTTAGACATTACTGATTAAGCTATACTGTGTAATTTATTTAGACATTACTGACTAAGCTTTACCGTGTAATTTATTTAGACATTACTGACTAAGCTATACCGTGTAATTTATTTTGACATTACTGACTAAGCTATACCGTGTAATTTATTTTGACATTACTGACTAAGCTATACCGTGTAATTTATTTAGACATTACTGACTAAGCTATACCGTGTAATTTATTTAGACATTACTGACTAAGCTATACCGTGTAATTTATTTAGACATTACTGACTAAGCTATACCGTGTAATTTATTTTGACATTACTGACTAAGCTATACCGTGTAATTTATTTTGACATTACTGACTAAGCTATACCGTGTAATTTATTTTGACATTACTGACTAAGCTATACCGTGTAATTTATTTAGACATTACTGACTAAGCTATACTGTGTAATTTATTTAGGCATTACTGATTAAGCTATACCGTGTAATTTATTTAGGCATTACTGACTAAGCTTTACCGTGTAATTTATTTTGACGTTACTGACTAAGCTATACCATGTAATTTATTTAGACATTACTGACTAAGCTATACCGTGTAATTTATTTTGACGTTACTGACTAAGCTATACCGTGTAATTTATTTAGACATTACTGACTAAGCTATACCGTGTAATTTATTTAGACATTACTGACTAAGCTTTACCATGTAATTTATTTGACGTTACTGACTAAGCTATACCGTGTAATCTATTTTGACGTTACTGACTAAGCTATACCATGTAATTTATTTAGACATTACTGACTAAGCTATACCGTGTAATTTATTTAGACATTACTGACTAAGCTATACCGCGTAATTTATTAAGACGTTACTGACTAAGCTATGCCGTGTAATTTATTTAGACATTACTGACTAAGCTATACCGTGTAATTTATTTAGACATTACTGACTAAGCTATACCATGTAATTTATTTAGACATTACTGACTAAGCTATACCATGTAATTTATTTAGACATTACTGACTAAGCTATACCGCGTAATTTATTTAGACATTACTGACTAAGCTATACCGTGTAATTAATTTTTACATTACTGACTAAGCTATACAGTGTAATTTATTTAGACATTACTGACTAACCTATACCGTGTAATTTATTTAGACATTAATAACTAAGCTATACCATGTAATTTCTTTAGACATTATTAACTAAGCTATACCGTGTAATTTCTTTAGACATTATTAACTAAGCTATACCATGTAATTTCTTTAGACATTATTTACTAAGCTATACCATGTAATTTCGTTAGACATTATTAACTAAGCTATACTGTGTAATTTATGTTGAAATTATTAACTAAGCTATACCGTGTAATTTATGTTGAAATTATTAACTAAGCTATACCGTGTGATTAAAAAAAGGTTTTAATTTAGTAAATCAAAATATTTAACCTAAAAACTAAAATTCGCAAAATTTATGGCCATGATGTTTAATAAGCCAACATATACGGACAGATAGGATGAGTTAGACCAGCAAAGTTTATATATATAACCCACGGAGAGAATGGAAACCCTTATAAGAGTGAGTCTGGTAATTGTCTGTATTTTTGAGATGAGGTGTTTTCATTGATTGAGATTGTCGGACTGACTTCCTCATCTTGGTTGTTATTGTCACAACGTTTCGGCCGTTTTGCCCTCCGGCCTTCGTCAGGTGAACCGTTTGTTAGGAATCTCGAACCCAACCCTTTATTATTATTACGGGGGTACCGTGTTCGGACTCCAGCTAGGCTTTGGGACAGTTGCTGATTCTCTGTTTTTCAATGTTACTTTCTCACTGCCTTCGTTCAGGATTGAACTCAGCACCTTTGGGTAACTATAAACTTTGATACAACGTCTAGGACCACTCGGCCATATGTCACTAGGACAATTCTTAGTTGGTTTTTGTTAATGTTAAACCTATGTTGTTATTCAAGGTTTTCTCTCTCTATCAGAGGTGTCCAAATTGCATTCAGCAAATGACCAAAAACTGCATATGCTTGGTTTGCTCAGTAGGTTGTTATGTCCGAGCATGTGAGTTGTTTCTTTAAGTTTTCTCACTTTCCAGTGGGTCTCTCTGTTTATTATTTTCACTGCATCCCATAGGGGGCGATGGTCCCCCCTCTCCATCCAGACATGGTTGGCTCTACCCGATTTTTCCGTCTCCCCTTTAGTTACCGCTTTTCGGTGTTCTTCCCCCCTTACTTTAAGGGGGCGGCATGTTTCATCCTTGTAAACCTTTCTGCAACTGCATGGGATGGAGTATATGCAGTTTTTGGTCATGTTCTCATCCATGCGGGGCTTCACTCGTACCAGGTGTCGTCTAAGTGTTGACTCGCTTTTGAATACCGTCCGGATGTTGTAGGGGGCACATATTCTCTTAATCTTTTCGGAGATGCCTCGTATGTATGGTAGGCAGACCGTTGGAGCTTTTTGGGTTTCATTCTCTTCTCTTATACTATTAACACGTCTGGTGGATAGTATGCTATCGGGGTAGTTGTTACGACGGAGGGTATTCTTCAACCTGACCATTTCTTGGTGGTATGTAATGATGTCGCTACTTATTGTCTCTGCTCGATGTTGTAAGCAACGTGCGATTCCATGTTTGATACTGTATGGGTGATGGGAGTTGAAGTTTAGGTATTGTACGGTGAAGGTAGGCTTGCGATATACGGATGGCAGGCCTAATCGCAGATGGTAGCTACGGTAAAATAAAGAAGGACCCAACTTTGAAAACCGAAAGAAAGCTGTTACAAATCCTTCCGAAAAACAAGGAACACATCGCTCCGATGAGATATAGACAGCTGGTCCAGCATTACAGTAAGCTACCACATATGTACGGTCTCCCCAAGATACACAAAGACGGTATTCCACTCAGACCCATAGTGAGCTGCCGAAGCTCTGCATGCCACCCACTGAGCAGGTACCTTGTGGATATAATAAACCCATTATCAGGCAAGTCAGCAACACATGTAAAGAATTCTGCCTACTTCACGGAACTGATCAAGGGAGCACCCATCAGTACAAACCAAATGGTAAGCCTAGATGTGGTTAGCCTGTTCACTAAAGTCCCAACTAGTGAGGCACTAGCAATAATTCAAGACAAACTAGCTGCGGACCTCTCCATAGAAGAGCGCACATGTGTACCATTGCCAAACTTAATGGAAATGCTGACATTCTGCATAGAAACAACCTACTTCAGAATGGGTACTGACCTATATCGACAAGAGGAGGGACTAGCTATGGGCTCGCCATTATCACCAGTGATGGCGAACATATACATGGAATATTCCGAAGACATGGCCTTAGGTTCAGCTCCCTTAAAGCCCACCATGTGGCTAAGATACGTTGATGACACCTTCATACTCTGGCCCCATCAGGAAGACATCCAGGCTCTCCTAGACCATGTGAACTCAATAAGACCATCAATACAGTTCACAATGGAGAAAGAAAAAGATAACCAACTGGCCTTCCTTGATATACTCATATCACGCACAGAGCATGGGTTTAAGACATCCGTATATCGCAAGCCTACCTTCACCGGAGAATACCTAAACTTCAACTCCCATCACCCATACAGTATCAAACATGGAATCGCACGCTGCTTACAACATCGAGCAGAGACAATAAGTAGCGACACCATTACATACCACCAAGAAATGGTCAGGTTGAAGAATACCCTCCGTCGTAACAACTACCCCGATAGCATACTATCCACCAAACGTGTTAATAGTATAAGAGAAGAGAATGAAACCCAAAAAGCTCCAACGGTCTGCCTACCATACATACGAGGCATCTCCGAAAAGATTAAGAGAATATGTGCCCCCTACAACATCCGGACGGTATTCAAAAGCGAGTCAACACTTAGACGACACCTGGTACGAGTGAAGCCCCGCATGGATGAGAACATGACCAAAAACTGCATATACTCCATCCCATGCAGTTGCAGAAAGGTTTACAAGGATGAAACATGCCGCCCCCTTAAAGTAAGGGGGGAAGAACACCGAAAAGCGGTAACTAAAGGGGAGACGGAAAAATCGGGTAGAGCCAACCATGTCTGGATGGAGAGGGGGGACCATCGCCCCCTATGGGATGCAGTGAAAATAATAAACAGAGAGACCCACTGGAAAGTGAGAAAACTTAAAGAAACAGCTCACATGCTCGGACATAACAACCTACTGAGCAAACCAAACATAGAGCTGAATGCAATTTGGACACCTCTGATAGAGAGAGAAAACCTTGAATAACAACATAGGTTTAACATTAACAAAAACCAACTAAGAATTGTCCTAGTGACATATGACCGAGTGGTCCTAGACGTTGTATCAAAGTTTATAGTTACCCAAAGGTGCTGAGTTCAATCCTGAACGAAGGCAGTGAAAAAGTAACATTGAAAAACAGAGAATCAGAAACTATGTCCCAAAGCCTAGCTGGAGTCCGAACACGGTACCCCCGTAATAATAATAAAGGGTTGGGTTCGAGACTCCTAACAAACCGTTCACCTGACGAAGGCCGGAGGGCAAAACGGCCGAAACGTTGTGACAATAACAACCAAGATGAGGAAGTCAGTCCGACAATCGCAATCAAGAGTGAGTCGCTATAGTAAAGAAATATTTACCCGCAGTGCTATTTAATCGGAATTGTTTCTGTCCAGTAAGAAATGTAAGACAACTGGAATAATGCCAGAAGTTTAGAAAGTACTTTTAGAAAGTTCCTATCTAGTTGCACCACCAAGGCTTGAGATTCTCGTTTAACCTATAGTTTTATCCACAGCTGGATTGAGCATTCTTATAGTGTTCAAATATATTAGTGAATCCGATGCATAAATTGAACTCGACGTCCAGGGCAATAGTTCGCATTCAAAACCTTAACGCGACGACAAATATATAGAAGTGAATATAAAGGGCTGAGCATTTGTTTTATTTGCGGACAGTATTGCCCACATACATCATGCCCTGTCCCACAATATATACAGCGTCAGCCAATCAGCTTATTTTAAATTAAAAGAGAAAGTAGCTTCGTTAATGGTCATTGTCGAAATGGAAGTCCAAATTAACCCTGGGGACACATTTTCAAAATAGAAACGCCAATCATCGCTTGTGGATTAGCATTAATTTTCTCAGTTAAAAGAAACAAACTTCATTCGAAATTGTTTATTTGTTCGAAAAATAAAATAATGAAATAAAACAGTAAAATGACTGCAAGCAAACCTTTTTTTTACTTCAATATTGAGCGTTTGTCAATGACGTCAGAGCCATTAGTCGTAATGATTCGATTATTTTGTGAACTTAATCAATTAATGTGGTTTTTATCGATGTTCATCGATGGACACAGTTGTTACTTTCTCGTTATTTTTTGTTCTACGGATCTTCAGTGTAGCTTGATTGTTCTAGGATTCGAACGTCAGACCATATGCACCATGTTCGAGTGCGTTAACCATTATGTCACGACATCCTAGATGACGTTACGTGTTATTTTTATCGCTCACAACCTTACGACAATTTTTTGTTGATTTTTTTCTTAATGATAATACCTTGGAGATCTAGGAAAATATTTTTCCTTAAGAAATTGCCTATATTTTTGGGATGTTCCAGATAAACAATTATTATTCATTTATTTATTTTATTTATAAAACAGTAATCTACAAATACGTGTTTCTACCAATCGTCAGTGTAGCTTGACTGTTTTAGGATTCGAAACTCAGACTATATATATATATATATATATATATATATATATATATATAGAGAGAGAGAGAGAGAGAGAGAGAGAGAGAGAAAGAGAGAGAGAGAGAGAGAGAGAGAGAAAGAGAGAGAGTCATCCACATACAGTACTTCGCTGTTCCACAGCTCATCAGTGCGGCTAGACAAGTAACTACCTCAAGAAAGGATCGAAACCCGACCGCCCGTTGCGCTATTCAGCTGCTGGTATGCGGGCAGTAAATTAACAATGTTCTGACATTGTCCAAATACCTAAGCTCCATTTGTTTACACAAAAAGCATCGCTCCAAACGCTAATCGTAATCTGTATATCACTTCCCACACAGAATATTCCGCGTTTCATTCTCGTGAGAATTCGTCAGGCTTATGGGCATAACGAATTCTCACGAGAATAAACCGCGGACTATTTAGATATATTTTATATATAGCTTTACCTATGTATTGAGCACTGCTGAAGTAAATACCGCAAAGGATATGTTGACGAAAAATACGAATCTATATGAAACATTTGTTGTCGTTCATAAGCATTAGATTCTAAAACCAGAAATTAACTTTGATGAACTCCATAATTTATAACTTTTAAATTAAATCGCCGGTATGTTTCTAATATACTTACTGTATCCGACACACATGATCATATAAATCTAATAGAAGGGTTGTTATTAAAGTTAATCTTTAATTCGTTGTTAATCTTTAGTTCGTTGGTATTTTTTGGATTCATCAGAGTACTGTTCTCATCTTTAATGTGATTTTCACAACATTTCGGTCGATATAACCTCCGACCTTCTTCAGGTGTATCTTGTCGAACTCGGGAATGTTTCTGTCGAACTCGGGAATTTGGACGGAATTTGGAACGGAACCTTTTATTTACTTCACGGGTGTAGCATGCTCTTGTTACATCAGCCATGACTGGTTAAAGGTCCTAAATAATTCGCAATTGAATTTTTTGTCGCCTACACTTAGGATTGAACCTTCAACCTTCAGGAGAATATCACTTTTTATAATTCATTTTTCCAAGTACTCTAACCACTGCGCCTGGAGAAGAGAACAGTAGTTCGATGAATCCAAACTATACGAAAAAAAAATCCTCATCTCAAAATTTGAAACGTTGTTCTTTTATTGTAAATCTTGGACATTTGAGGGCAGAACTTTCTGTTGTAGTTAATAAGTCAACCGTTAACTATTCTACCCTTTCCCAGTTACAATTTTCTAGGTTAAATTCGCAACTCCGCTGTCAAAACTTGCTACTACAACATCCAACTCTAAACTGCTTGATTCTCTGACAAATCGAAAGTTTTATTAAAAACTGGAAGTATTACATTTGCATATCAGGTGACGAGATCGTAAGCATATAAAGAGAAGCCTAAGCCGTTTTTGTTCTTTTTTGTATACTATTGGACACTACAGGCTCCGTAAAATAGGTTTGTAGCAATTTTTAAGGTATTTACTTATATCTATGTTGTTATATATTTAGGAAAGTGTCTTATTATGGAAATAGAGTGAGGGATTTTTTTATGTCTTCTACAAAAACTTTAAATGGTTTTATCCGGCAGATTTTACTCGGTAACTTTTGCGTGACTGGATGGATATTTATAAAGATACAAATAAATTCACATTAATGTCTATTATATAGTGAAGGATTATAAAAGCGTTATCATCTAATCAAAGTAACTTTCATCATCTAGTAGCTTTTGGCCTTGGTAGTGGTGATCTTTATCGTTATATTTGTTGCACTACAATCTCACATATTTCGATGCATTTCACGCTGGCGTTGATTCTGCATTTTATACACTCTACACTCTCGACAACACTCGAAACATTAGGTTTATGGCGACTTTGCGCACTACACATGTGGTGGCGATGTTTTGTTTTTGAAAAACTCAGTCGACAATTCTACAAAGGAAGAAAAAAGCAGAACGCTTGAAAAAGGACTACGAGCATACGTTATTGTCATTTCTGGTTTCCTATTATTAAACTAAACCTGCGTTGAAGAGGGTTGGAAAAACATACTTGATTATAGGTCATTAGAACATTCTTATAACCAAGCAGGAAAATGACTTTTTATAAATATAGAGAAGGTGCGTGGCAGAGACAGAGATCAGAAAACGGGTGGGACTAGAATCGTACAACAACGCAAAACTAGTGGGTGGGGAAGTGTCGAGGATTGCAAGAGGGTAGGGGTCGCAGCATTACGTCGAGCAGAGACGGAGTTTGATTAAGACCATGTTTGGAAACCAAATAGTTCTTAATTACGACTGTTTTCACAACTGATTTAAGTTTTGTTTTTATTTTTTATATTTTTGGGTTTTTTTTTTTTTTTTGCTGTTGTTTTAGCAGACATTTTTCACGGCCAATCTCGACTCCATGAATATTTGAAAAGCAGCTGTCGCAGATTGGTTACGACCCGAATGCTTTTCTGGTTATTCATGACTCGTGTTCAACAGCCGCTCCGCCCCGCACGGCCCCATCACTGCGTCCCTTTGTTGTTTTGTGCAAATAAACTTACTCACCACAAGATCCATTTCCTCCCAAGTTATTTAACAACTAATAAAATATGTTTTTTTCTGCGTCTTCGTTTATCTACACAATGCTTTGGCCGTCTGTGTAACCAGACACGCTTAAGTTTGAAATTTCATTTTCGTTGATCTGTCCCGTTATTTTATTATTAAACGAGTAGATTGGTGGACGCTTCTCAAGGGTATATGCTTTTGTTTAATTTACGTCCTTCGTCTATGAATACGCGTGCAAAAATCAATCTATTGATTACTGGCTGTAAAAGAAAGGTTTTTGCATCAATTTTTACTCTAAGTGTGACAGCACGTTAACGAAACTGCTTTCAGAACCAGAAGTCATGACACAGTTTTGAGAACCAAGATAGTAATGCCACCCATGGTGTCACCAGCAAGTTTTGCCACCGGACATGGTATAAAAACAACGTTTGCTCATTTTTTTTTTGCAGATTTATAAAGTCTTATTGAAGCGCATTTACCTCCAGCCACTGATGAAGTCACGTTTGATAAACGTTTGATTATTTTAGCTAACAGGTCTATAACTAATAGCAAAAACGCTCTTTCAATTAAACGAGCTTCATTCAAACGTTGCTAATCATTTAATCAAGTATTCACAGAAGATGCCACGTGAAGTTTGCGAATGTTTCATAGCGTAAGTGCAGTAATACATCAACTGTATTCGAACATGGCAATATAGTGTGTGCGAGACTTGTTCATGGGGGAAGGGTCACCGTAGATATTGATAAATATTTCTCTTCCCTATCTCGGCTCTCCTTTCTCTAGAATAAAAAAAAAATGTGTCCAAAAACTAATGTTTTAATATGATGGTTTTAATATATAATAGGTATAACCAAGATTAATTGAAAGCATCAGAAGAAATTACGTCATCGAAAGTTTAAGGCTGTTTTTTTGCTCACTCTGTATCTAACAAACCCAACGGGTCACGAATTGTCTATTACGTAGATAAAAGTAAAACACACACACACGCTCACTTTTATAGATATATAAAGAGATAGATAGATTAAACAAAAATATATACGTATACATAAATATACATAGAAAAAGGTTTGTGTTTACTATAAACTTTTTACGCAAATATTACGCAAGTATAAATCATGTAGAACAACTACATGAATATAATTATACGTTAACTAAAGATGATCATCCCATAAAAAAACGAAAAGTTAATAGAAAATTAATTAAAATGAATGTTTAAAAAATATGCAAATTAGCTAGATCTTTTGCTAGCGAATGCAATCCCACAACCAAGATAAAAGAAAAGTGTGTTTCTTTTTAAATAAATAGAAAAGAGGGTTTTAATATGAATACCAATACACACAAAAGAAAAACGAATTTATAGGAGTATATATATATATATATATATATATATATATATATATATATATATATATATATGAATAAGTTGCGTCATAGGTAAAATTCAATTTGTAAACTTTGAATAAATGTTGATACGTGTTTAGAAAAATCATACATTCGTTCTGAAAATGGGTGAGAGATATATTTGTGATAATCTAGATAAAATACTATTTTTATTTTAACTGCACAGCCTTCTTTTAAAAAAAATTAAAAAAAAAAACATTAAAAGAACCACTAAAATTGTTCTGCCATATTTATGGGCGCGGTTTTAGTACGCCTCACATAATCTTGTCGCTTGATAAAAGTCAACATTTTTCTGTGACAGATAAGCTGTTTGCTACCAATTAATCTATATATATATACTAGCATGGGCGGCCGGCGTTGTCCGGGTGTTTGGATGGGTATGTTGAGTAAAAAAAAAAAAGTGGTAGTAGGAAGGCAGGCTCGAACCCGTACCGTAAAGGAGGAAAAGAACGGGGCAAACCTTAACGTTTATGCTATTACGACCACCGCCAAACCGGAAGCGACATTTTTTTTAAATTAAGGCTGGACAATCGAAAGGAAAATATAACTTTAAAAAATATCGGCGAAAAAAGTGACCCCCCCCCCTGTAGAAAAGTGCCTAGTTGAAGGGGAAGATATTAATGTGATTAGCCAATATTTGATATTTGTCGTATGAAAGATCGAACTTTTTTTTTTTTTACACTGTGATCACCACTTATCAAGGCCCGGAAGCCACTCAGAGATAAGGGTTATTGCAAGTACATTACGTTAGTGTGGAGATTTGATGAAGTGTTTACTTAAGGGGGCGGTTCATTAGGAATTTGTTAACGTTGGACTTGAAGACATCCAAGTTGTAGTCCGGTGGGAAGCAGGCAGACGGAACAGAGTTCCACAGGCGTGCAGTTCTAAGAAAGAAGCTTTGTTCATGGAATTCGCGTTTTGATTTAGGCACAGATATAGAGTGGGGGAAATTTTTCACAGTGGATTCAGCTAGACTTTAAAACGATACTGATCTTGGTAAAATCCGTCGCCTCTATTAAAAGTTTAAGGCATACATGCAAACAGACATACATACATACATACAAACATACATACATTTATATATTGGAAACTAAAAATTTTCGAATCAAACTGATGAAAAAGCATGCCCTATCTCTGAATACCCTTTATGTAAAATTTCAAATATTTAGACCAGAAATTGTCTTAGTAATTTGGAAGAGACCGCAGAAGTCAATTTTTTAAAACTATTATGACCCCTTAAAATTTATTGTTTTGGGCTCAAATTATGTTATTAAGTTAGATCCATGTCCAAGGAACCTATATCTAAATTTTCAAATGCGTAGACCCAAAATTGTCGAAGGAGTTTGGTAGAGTTCTCAAAGATCAAATCGTTGAACTTTGACCCCTTAATCGCCAAATTTCTGGCCAAACACCGATCACATCGATTTTTCCAAATCTCAGTATTCTGTATATCAAATTTCGAGTCTGTAGACTAAAAATTGACAGAGTTATTGCGTAGGGAAATGTACACAGACACACAGATACACAAATACACAGACACACACAGAGACACTTTCACTGTTTTATATATATATATATATATATATATATATATATATATATATATATATATATATATAAGTGAACGTGTCTGTGTGTGTGTCTGTCTATCTGTTTGTGTGTCTGTGTACATTTCCCTACATTTTCAGGGGTCATAATAGGGGTCAAAGTTAAAAAAATTGACCTTTTTTTTTCGTTTTTTTTTTTTTTTTTTTTGCTAACATACGCCTCCAAACACCCGGGCAACGCCGGCCATCAATGCTAGTATATCTGTAAAAGTGAACGTGTCTCTGTATCTGCGTATCTGTCTATCTATCTGTCTGTCTGTTTGCCTGTGTGTCTGTGTACATTTCCCTACGCAATAACTTTGTAAATTTTAAGTCTACAGACTCGAAATTTGTATATATAGGGTACTGACATTTGGGAAATTCTTTGTGATCGGTTTTCGGCCAGAAATTTGGTTGTTAAGGGGTCAAAGTTCAACGATTTGACTTTTGAGCACTCTATCAAACTCCTCCGAAATATTTGGGTCTAAACACTTGAAATTTTAGATATAGGTTCCTTGGAGATGAATCTAACTTAATGACTTGATGTGAGTCCAAAACAATAAATGGTAAGGGGTCATAATAGGGGTCAAAGTAAAAAAAAATTGACCGTCTTTTTGTTTGTTTTTTCTTTTTTGTTTTTTTTTTTTTTGCTCAGCATACACCTCCAAACACGCGGGCAACGCCGGGCACTCATGCTAGTATATCTATAAAAGTTAACGTGTCTATGTGTCTGTCTGTCTGTCTGTCTGTCTGTCTGTGTACATTTCCCTACGCAATAATTCTGTCAATTTTCAGTCTACAGACTCGAAATTTGATATACAGGGTACTGAGATTTGCGAAAATCTTTGTAATCCGTTTCGGTCAGAAATTTGGCTGTTAAGGGTCAAAGTTAAATGATATTACCTTTGAGAACTCTACCAAACTCCTTCGAAAATTTTCGGTCTAAACACTTGAAATTTTAGATATAGGTTTCTTGGACATGAATCTAACTTAATAACTTGATGTGAGTCCAAAACAATAAATGGTAAGGGGTTATAATAGGAGTTAAAGTAAAAAAAAAAAATTGATCGTCTTTTTTTAGTTTTTTTTTTCTTTGCTCAGCATACACCTTCAAACACCCGGGCAACGCCGCGCACCCATGCTAGTATATATATATATATATATATAAAAGTGAACGAGTCTGTGTCTCTCTCTATCTGTCAGTCTGTGTGTCTTTGTACATTTCCCTACGCAATAACTCTGTCAATTATTAGTGTACTGACTAGACATTTGATATACAGGGTACTGAGATTTGGGAAAATCGATGTGATCGGTGTTTGACCAGAAATTTGGCGATTAAAGGGTCAAAGTTCAACGATTTGATCTTTGAGAACTCTATCAAACTCCTTCAACAATTTTAAGTTTAAACACTTGAAAATTTATATATAGGTTCCTTGGACATGGATCTAACTTAATAACATAATTTGAGCCCAAAACAATAAATTTCCAGGGGTCATAATAGGGGTCAAAGTTTTAAATATTGACCTTTTTTTTCGCATACACCTCCAAACACCCGGACAACGCCGTGCACCCATGCTAGTGTGTGTACATTTCCCTACGCAACAACTCTGTCAATTTCTAATCTATAGACTCGAAATTTGATATGCAGGGTACTGAGATTTGGGAAAATTTTTGTGATCGGTTTTCGGCTAGAAATTTGGCTGTTAAGGGTCAAAGTGCAACGATTTGACCTTTGAGAACACTACTAAACTCCTCCGATAATTTTCGGTCTAAACACTTGAAATTTTAGATATAGGTTCCTTGGACATGGATCTTACTTTATAACATTATTTGAGCCCAAAATAATAAATGTTAAGGGGTCATAATAGGGGTCAAAGTTAACAAAAATTGACCTCTGCGGTCTCTACTAATTACTCAGACAATTTCTGGTCTATACTTTGGAAATTTGACATAAATGGTATTAAGAGATAGGGCAAGCTTTTTAATCGGTTTGGGTCGAAAATGTTTAGTTACATAAATTATGTATGATTGTATGTTTGACATGCCTGCCTAAAACTTTCGATAGAGGCGACGGATTTTACTATAATCAGTATCGTTTTAAAGTCCAATCTTTCATACGACAAATATTTAAAAATTGGCTAAATCATTAATATCTTCACCTTCAACTGGGAACTTTTCTACAGGGGGGGGGGTCGCTTTTTTCGCCGATATTTTCGAAAGTCATCCTCTCCTTTCGATTGTCCAGCCTTAATTTTTTAAAGTGTCAGTTCCGGTTTGGCGGTGGTCGTAACAGCATAGACGTCAGGTTTTTCCCCCGTTCTTTTCCTCCTTCGCGATACGGGTTCGAGCCTGCCTTCCTACTACCACTTTTTTTTTTTTTGCTCAACATACACATCCAAACACCCGGGCAATACTGGGTTGAAATGCTGGTATATATATATAAAGGGCGAATGAACTCTTTTTCTGGGTCAACGGCCAACTAGCACCGTGTATATTTGTGTGTGTGTGTGTGTGTGTGTGTGTGTGTGTGTGTGTGTGTGTGTATTGGGGTGGTGAAGGCAGCCTTTCTAGGAGAAGCAAATCTCTGATTTAAAAAACCATAAAGCGGAAGATCAGTACCCGCATTAAGCTGGTCTGCAGTTTAATTTGTTGCTGGCTATCTTGCTCTTGCTAGTTGCTGGATCTCAACATTTTGAACCGAGAGAGAGACTTAGCTGTCGTACAAAGCTAAGACTCTGTAACATCATCTTTGTATAGATACTCCCTCAGGTATTTGGGCTCATGGATTTTAAATGTCTGAGGGAGTGGCACTCGTCTGACAAGACGTTGCAATCATCATATATATATATATATATAAGTGAACGTGTCTGTGTGTCTGTCTTTCTGTCTGTCTGTGTGTTTGTGTACATTTTCCTTCGACATAACTCTGTTAATTTCCAGTCTACACACTCGAAATTTGATATACAGGGTATTGAGATTTGAGAAATTCTTTGTGATCGGTTTTCGGCTAGATATTTGGCTGTTAAGGGGTCAAAGTTCAACGATTTGACCTTTGACCAAACTCCTCCGACAATTTTGGATCTAAACACTTGAATTTTTAGATATAGGTTCCTTGGACATGGATCTAACTTAATAACTTGATTTGAGCCCAAAACAATAAATGTTAAGGGGTCAAATTAAAAAAAAAAACATTGACCGCTTTTTTTGTTTCTTTTTTTTTTTTCTCAGCATACACCTCTAAACACCCGAGCAACGCCGGGCTGAAATGCTAGTATATCTATAAAAGTGAGAAGCTTGTGTGAGGATACTTCTCAACCTATATACTTATTGTAGTTTTGATCTACAGACTTTAAATTTGGTATATAGAGTATTTAGACATGTGAAAATTTTTTAAACCCATTTTCATCCGGAAAAGGACTACTAAAAGATAAAAATAGGAAAATTGGTATCTGGGAGTCACCAGATTTTTATGTTTGTCAACTGTTTCACGAGGCTTGGAGATCGTGTCCAATTGGCCAATGGTTATTGTATTTGATTTTCTGCGTTTAGGTTCTGAGATCGAGTATTTTTTTTTCCTACAAGAATTGAACTATTTAAGAAAATAAAAACATAATACTAGCATGCACGTCTCAGTTTCTTTCCGTTTTCTTTTATTTAATTTTATAAAGGAATTGACTGTTACGTTTAATACCGTGCAACGCCGGCTACATCTTCTATTAAGATATATTTTTTAAGCGGATCTTTACCAATTTCTTAGTGCAAATTCACTTGAAGAATTGTCAGTTGCATTTTTAACGGCGTTGTTTGTGTGTGTGTGTGTGTGTGTGTGTGTGTGTGTGTGTGTGTGTGTGTGTGTGTGTGCCATAAATCACTTGTTATGAAAACCCAGATGTCATTCGAGGAAAAGGATTAATAACATTGTCAGTTGAATAACGAACCAGACAACAAGGGTAGTGGAGTAGGATTGAAGATAGCTACGTTGAAGTCAGTAGGGAAGCAATCCCGTTGTATTGTATTATACAGATAGGGATTTCTTCGAGAGAATATCTACCCATGAAAAATATTTTTAGTTTTGGGCACACAGAGGACTAATTAAAACTCTTTGTAATGGCGGTAGCTTGCTCTGAATGCTTGACGACAGAAAACAAGTAATTCTAGTTTTGTCAGATATTTACACTGAAAATAAACGGGTAATTATATATATAATAATCCCCTCCAAATTTTAAAAATAGCTTACCTGTTATATTTTCTTCAAACTTTCTCATTTTTTTTTTGTATCATAAAAAACTAGAAACCTCTGAAAATCTGAGCTTATAGCTTCAAGCGGATTCCAAAATATTGCATTTTTAAGATTTCAAATATGCTGCGAAACAAAATTGCAACATTCGAAAATTACATTTTTACGTATAAAATGAATTCGTGATTATTGAGAACATTGACAGTTAATAAAAAATACTAGATTATCTAGAACGTTAAAAATCGCCAGATTTTTTTGCGCGTGAGAATCTAAGAAAACTTATCTGTAGTTTTGAATTATTGTACATGTTTGCCTAAATTTGAATGTGGGATTGATTATCAAGCATCATACAGTATGTCGCACTATTAGAAATTGAAAATTTTATTTTTCTGTGTGTGCTACGCAATTTGAACGTTCTCTCATCCAAAGTTTAAGTATCCTTCTTTCTGTATTAGTTCAAAATTAAATTGTAAAAACGAAAATCTTTGTCACATTGAAGTATGTCCCCAGCATATTGTTTCCAAAACGAGAGAAGCAAACCACAATTATACTACAAAACTCATTTTTCATTTTGCTAATTTAATTTAATGCGTAGACAGAAAAAAGTATAATTATTTATTTGAAGATGATTTGACATAGAATTATCGAAAAATAAAGACAAATTCTAGAAGCAGTTCTTGTTGGGCCGAATAGAATCGATAACCTTTCATTAGATTGCGAAGTTGGTTTTGTTAAGGAAATAAAAATTTTAAACTGAACATGGTTCAAAAGTGAGCCGTCAATGTAATATGGGCCGAACTGTCAGTTAAGCTTCACTCTCTGTCCCATCGACGAAATGTTGCATTCCTCTGTCTGTTTTACAAGTATTTTAATTGTAGGTGCTCCGACGAACTACAAGCCCTTGTGCCCCCCTCGAACTAAATACCCCTGACAAACCCAACAAGCTGCAAAATCCCACCCCTACACAGTAGAGATCCTCAGATGTAAAAAAAAAACTTTCTACTCTAATAGTTTTTTCCCTAGAACTTCTAGACTTTGGAATTCACTTCCGGGTTCCTGCTTCACTGACTGTACTCGTATACAGAAGTTCAAGTGTAATGTAAAAAGACATCTTACTGCTCAACTCCCTACATAGTATCTATCCAAATTATGTCCCATATAGTAGCCTCCTACATAAAAGTGTCTGTGACTTGTTTAAGGTGAAAATGCAATAAAAAAAAACTTGGAGAACTGACACCATTGTCTTATGTCATGTGACGTGTTTTTCTTTACAGTGCTTATTTCCAAAACAATAAAAAGAAGATTGACAAATTGATTATGTTTATTGCGTTAATCTCTGTTTATTTTTAAGCAAAAGTATTTCATTGACAAAATGCCAATTAGTTATTTTAATTTAAAAAAAAAAACGATTATTTGTAGAATAAAGCGAAATTATCTACAAAATTGAACAACTATTGAAAATTTTAGTATATTTTTTTTACTTCGAATACGATTATAAAATTTAACATACTTTCTCCACAAAGCTGCGTCACATGATTGAGAACAGAACCCCCACCCTTTTTAATGTGCGCGTTTATTCTATTGTATCAAGACGTGTGTAGATACACTCTTTATATTAAAGTACTTGCTAATGCCATTTGAAGCAATTTTGCAATCACGTTTCGCCACACTTACAGCGCTTTTTCTTCTTAGCTAGTCACTCATAACTTTCGCGATCTAACGATCTATGTCAGAATGATTATGCTGTATGTGTGAATTACGAAGGGGCTTTCAAAAAGTAATGCTTCCTATTTTTATTCCGCTCGAATGATAATTGCAAATTGTATTGTTATGATGACTGAATATGCATTCATGACCTATAATTTTTATCTGTCTGTTGCAGATATTGATGGTGGGAGATTAAGACAACCATCCCTGTCATCGACGGGCGCAAGAAGCAGAGATGCGTCATTGAATTCCTGGCAAAATAGCCGATGAAAATAGTGGTGATTATGTAGAAAAATAAATTTTGGAGGGCAAAAGGTAGCTCGTTCAATGATACCATTCTCCTCTTCATAGCTCTTAAATTTTTTAAAAGTGAAAGAAATCGAAATGTTTTTGAATTAAACAAATAGAAGGCTTTAATTTAGAGAACGATTCTCGTAGACTTCCAGTAACAATATCCTTTTCTTACGAGTAAAGTAAATTCCAAAAGAAAAGATTATTATTAGTTTACTTACACTTTAAATAAATTGTAGATATTCTATAAAATAGGTTTCAAAATTGTTAGATGCGGTATTTTTAATAGTTTTTTTTATAAAAAGCTAAAAAAACCCTGACGCGATACAAGATGTTTTAAAATTATTAACGCAAGAAACATTGTGTTTCATAGTGTAACTGATTTAATAAGTGTCGAAGGTGTGCTAGGAAGTTTTCCAATTATTATTAAGTGAAATGGCAATATAGAAAACTGTCCAATGTGGCCGTTCGCTGAGATTTTGTTCAGTCACGTAGGCAAGAACGTGGCCAAGTCTGCGAGTGAGATCGAAAAGAGAGGAAACCAGAAAGAACTAAAGAAAGAATGCAAAATGTAATCTTGTGAGGAACTGTATTCGACCGTCGTCCTTTTACTATAAATGCCGGGTTATTTTGAAGACTGGGGAAATATTGCGACGGCGGAAGATGGTCAGACCGAGCGAAGAACACACGTTTATGAGATGCGGAAATGTTTATTGATTCAATGTAATTGTCCACTTCGGACAAGAAACCGATATATCTTCATATTGATGTCTGGTCAGTTAATTAAACTCTCACACCAATTGGATTAACGCCGCTTTCTTGCTTTTATGACCATAAGAATATAAGGCCTTCCTAGAAATAAATACAGGAGGTGATTTTTCATTGTTTCTTGAATAAAATCTTTTTGGACTTTGCGAACATTTTCACATTCTCTCCTCAACTTACTTTATATGGCGCAAAAAAAAAACACGTCAGAAAGGTGAATAAATATTTCGTGTTATAACCTAGATTTCTTATACCTCATTAAATCGGAGGCTAATCGGAGTATTATTATAGAGTATCATATGTAATAATTAATTATGTTCTTACAAACAGAAATAATGAGAGCTGATTTTATTTTTCAATAAATACAAAATTATATTCTATATATGTATTAGCATCAGATGGTTCGACTCATCGGTGAAATTGTCGAAATCAAACGAATCTGGATCAAATGTAGAATCTGTTTTAAAGGAATATATATATATATATATATATATATATATATATTTATATAAAATAAAAGTTACAATAAGTTTACTAAGGTAATCAAAATGGTAAACTTAAAATATATTATAAATATTAAAGAGTTAATATTTACAAGTAAAATAAACTCAGCCAGATGTAAAAAGCTCAATAAAACCGAAAAGGAAATAGAACTTATAATATTAATTTTAAATATGTTTTTAACTCTTTTTCAAGATGTCTTTTAACATGTTTTATTAATCATTTGTTCATAGATATATATATATATATATATATATATATATATATATATATATATATATATATACTAGAATAGAGCACTATATATATCATGAAATGATATGAAGGCAGGATGTGTGTAAAAAGACATCAGGAATAGCAAATTAAACACGGGAAAATATCATCAAAAAGGAGTGCTTTACCGGTTCTGTTCGAGTCAATGAACTTTTTTAGTTTCTAATGCGTTAATTTACTCGAATTAAACTGGTAAAGTGCTTCTTTTTGGTGATTTTTCTTAAGGCGTAAGTTGATCCGAACAAAACCAGTAAATCTCACATTTTGATGATTATTTCCTGTGTAAAATTCGTTTTTCTTTGTGTCTTTATCACACATACATGTGTGTGTATGCTGTTCATGTGGCTCAAATTACACCAAACATCCTTAACTCTATTAGAGATAAATAGTTCGGGAAAACAGTTTCCTTGCGCACACAACACACAATGCAATTTTCATACTTATTCGTAAACGACTTACAACGACACTTTCTGAACAAGTATGAGATTCGAAACACCATAATATCTCATATATAATCAATTGGGAAGTGTCGAAGCATAATGAAATCATATACTCACAATTCTAATGAATATATATTCCAAGGATTTTATCTTCCACTGAAGTCGGATTTATTATAACTTCAAAAACACTAAAATATTAAATTATATGGAGTAATGTTCATAGTGTCATGGACAATAGACATTCATAGAATGAAACACTAGAAGTCAGAATTCCGATAAACTTAGTACATCGTGTTCATTTGTGGTTCAGAATTATACTACTACAACTACTACTACTACAACCACTATTAATATATTTTCTATATAAAAAGCCAAGTACGTCCAAGGATGGAATATTGCTTCCACATCTGGGCAGGAGCTGCTAAAAACAGCCTATTCTGCCCTG
This sequence comes from Euprymna scolopes, assembly GCF_053919585.1. Classification (NCBI taxonomy): domain Eukaryota; kingdom Metazoa; phylum Mollusca; class Cephalopoda; order Sepiida; family Sepiolidae; genus Euprymna; species Euprymna scolopes. The sequence goes on along the minus strand of NC_136486.1, from coordinate 177,272,093 downwards.
ATAGAGTACAAAATAGACTTCGTGGCTTAGTGGGGGATGCCCTTTTCTCTTCCCTGCAACCTCTTTCCCACAGAAGAGACGTTGCGAGCCTGTCTTTGTTTTACCGTTATTTCCATGACAAGTGCTCGTCTGAGCTCCAATTTCTGATTCCCCTCGCCAATCTTTCACGATAAACACCGGTCTAGCTGAAACCACTGTCAATAATTTTCCCCATTCTTTATCTGTGCCTAAATCAAAACGTGGATTCCATTAACAAAGCTTCTTTCTTAGAAGTGCACGCCTGTGGAGCTCTCTGTCGCTTGCTTGTTTTTCACCTGACTTCAACTTGGATGTCTTCAAGTCCAACATAAACAAATTCCTGATGAACTGCCCTCTTAACTAATGACACTTTATCAAATCTCCAATACTAACGAACACTATCCCATTGATTACTCTACACGCAATAACCCTTATCCCCGAGTGACTTCTGGGCCTTGATAAGTGGTGACCTACATGTAAAAAAAAGCGCAATCTCCAAATATATTGGACAGAATTTTTTTATTTGGTTATAACTAGGGACGTGACAACAGCATATTCTTTTCATTGTTTTTACTCTTGAGTATATATTCGTTAATATCTTATATGTTTCTATATAGACAGATGTGGTTATCGGTTGATTACGTGTCTTGATGTACCGGATATATACCCGAGAGTCAAAAGAATGAGAAGAATATTCTGTTGTGACAGCACTAGTTATAAGTCATCACTTCTCAAAGATTAAAGCCAGATAGGTTGTTAAAGCGAGTTTGTCTGCTGCCAAGACAGAAAATGCTGCCATGGATGTTAATCCTCCGTGGTGGCAAATATTTAAATTTAGCATTGATAGTCCAGGAAATACAGTACGCAGCGTAGTGGATGGGAATTTTCATGCTAGGGTCGACGTCGGCGTTAAATATTTAATTGACTCAGGTCACAATTAATTTCACATGGCTGTTCGGTGTAGTTATATAAGAGCAAACCACTGTAAATAATAATAAATAATAATAAATAATAATATTAATTATAAACATTTGGGCTTCAGAACGCTTGAATAAGATTGCATTAAATCTGGCATCAAGAATCCTTGTATTGTTGAGTACAATAAACTCGTACACTAAATATGCTGCTTAAATAAGGTCTTTCTGTAAACGTTATAATAGAAGTCTACATTTGTCCAGATTAACGGCTTCGATCCTCGTTGAGTGCAGTGACGTGCAGAGAAGTTTTTCAGGGCAGGTGCTCAAGCAAAAAACAATGGTGTTTCGGTGCGACATAATATATTCCTCTAAAACGGGAACTTTTCAAAAGGAGTAAAATGGACAGGTGCTTTATTACACCTTGCAGCCCTCCTCTGCACGCTCCTGGTCGAGTGTACTTCTTCGCGGTCTTAAAATACATGTTGAAAATCTGAGCAATTATTGTTAATGTCTACTTTTATTCTTGTTCCTTTTAAGTCATTTAAATGAGTTCGAGCACAGATTTAGAAATGAATCTACGCAGTGTACGCTTCCTCTCCCCACGAAGAACAAAGCGGACGCGGTCCATCGCATTATGACCGTTTATTTTTTTATTCTCGTTGGCAAGAATGGAATCCTCCGGTGTGGTCCCAGTGGCTTTCTTCACTTACTCAGCGGGAAACCGTAAAGGTAGAAGTGGTGAGACAGGAGAGACGTTCGCTGCCGTGTAGCTTGTTTTGGAATGAATTATTTTGAGGTTGAAATACGTTCTGATATATTTAGTAGATGTAAAAAGAACGATTCTAATCGGAGGAGCTGCATTGATTTTTGACAGTTTTACAGCAGAAACCGTGAAACAAAAAGTTTTGACATAAAAGAATTTGTAGAAGAAAAAAATGATAACTTACAAGCAAAAGACAAAAGTATAAATAACTTCAGAACAAAAACATCAAAAGTCTAAAAGAATTAAAGCAAATAACAAAATGAAACTAGAAACTAAAAAGTTTGGACGCAAGAAATTCGTTTTTCAAAGAATTTTCATTTCAAGTTTTATTGAACAGACTTTTCGTCGATCAGTCTCATATAGGCTCCAAACCTATTCAATAGAACCGCGTCAAATTAAACAAAAATTATCCATGGCATACCTAACATTATAAAGGCGTAATACTTAGTACGAGAAAAAATTATATACTCCAACATTATCGGAGAAAATTGCACAAAATATCGAATGAAGAACTTTTAGAATATTTGATGTGATTTGGGGGAATTAAATACAACTGCTACAATAAATAACGTGGTGTGTTTTCTACGCCAAATCAAAGATTGACTAATTAGTTAATAATAAATTCAGTCATTTTGAAGCAAAGGTTTTATCTTAAAATATTTATTCATTGTGTTGGTTTGGTTGTTCTGTAGATAAAAAAACTTCTATTTTTTGTTTTAGACTTTGCAGAGCATGATTGAAGTTTGTCTAAAAGAACAGAAAAACAATAACATCATTGTTTGGTGCATAATAGTTCAGTTAAAACAGCAAATATTACAAACTTAACGTACAAAATAGATGGATATAGTTGTACTAATTCTCAAGCATTTATTATTTTGACTTAGTTAAGCAAAGTAAACCAAGTAAATAAAAGGTTGATGTAAGAATTGCTGGGATCTAGTATTGTCATTTTTTATTCAAACCCCAAAACATGATAGAATTATAAAAAAAAATATTGTTTTAAACAAAGTTAAAGGATAATTATTATAACTCATTGTTGAATGGCTACATTTTTTAATGCTTCTTAAATCTAAGATAGCATTTCCCTTATTATAATCTTTAAAGTTAATTTTTCCGTTTTTGATGTACAGTATATTAATTTATGTTTATTTCGGACTATTATTCTCATCTTTATTAGTTGTTGTTTTTCATCTTTTATTGGTTTGTTTATTCACAACGTTTCGGCCAACTATTCCTCTGGCCTTCGTCAGGTGGTAACCGCGACGGATGAAAAACAACAACTAATAAAGATGAGAATAATAGTCCGAAATAAAAATAAATTAATATATATAATGCTCATCTCAAAAAATGAATTCCAATTAAGGAATAATATATATTGATTTACAGTGTTTTTCGATTCTTTTTTTTTTTTTTTACCTTTTTTCTATTTTTGTTTTGTTTTGGGATAATATAACTTGTATTATTTTTATTGGTAATAAATTACAGAGGAGCAAACAATAAAACCAACGACAATAGTCTCATAACCAATTGCGAAACATGCAGAGGAAATATATAGACATTCGCCGACATAAAGAAAAATAATATAAATCAATTCTAAAAAATTATTGAAAAATTTCAAATGTTTTAATTTTCCGGTGATTGCGATAGAGCTGTAAAAATCATACTATCCATAGTAAATTTTATATGACAAAATATATTTTGAATGTAATCGTTTAGAGAAACGAATACAGTTTAGTATAAAAAAATTAAATTTGGTTTTCATTTTACTTTTTAATTTACGATAAAAATTATGAAAATCTCCTTTACTTTTTAAATGTAAATTAATGCATCAAACTGACAACGCTTTCAGCAGCTATTTAACATCATTTTTTTACAGTTTTATCAAAAAAGTTTAATATACAAATTTTTATATAAAAATTTGTATATTAAAAAAATTTAATTTAAAAAAGCTTTAATTTAAAGTTTGATTTTAAAGAAATCTGAATAAAATTTAGTTTTAATTTGTGCTTATTATGGATTATCTTAAAATACTGTGGGCGGGAATTGCTGGGAAACAAATTTATTTCTGTTCTTTTATGACTAATTTTGCAATGCTTTTTCTATTATATTCATTTGAAGTTAGTTCCATTGCCTAAACAATGAGCTTCTAAAAAGATTTTGATTGACCATTTTGTACTGATTTTTTTTAAATCAAAACATGAACTAATCAGAGTATTCCATTGCCGAACTGTCAAGAAACAAAGACAGCATATTTAACTAGAATCATAGCATATACTCCCTATTTTTCAAGTCTTTCACTATGAACTTGGGCATGTATAAACGAGATTCATTTGTTTTGTATCCTAATTAACCAATCATTATAAATTATAGGATATATAATCTAGGTAATACGGTGAGTAACGTGGGCACATTATTTCTTAGAAACGTAACCATTTAGGAAGTGTGCCCTAGAAATTAAACCCAAAAACTTGGAAAATAAACGAGATACAAAAAATTAATACAGCAAAAATTGCTCTTTATCAAATGTTAAGCCATATTATGAAATATACTTTTAAATGAATCATTCCGCGCGCGCATGACTGTCAATGTACTGGGTAAGCCTATAAACTAATTAGCTCATTCTAAATTATGAGATACGTATCCGAACTACCACCGTGAATTCTCCGAAACCACACCGTTTCCCGAAGATTTTTTTTTATTAATGCTAGACGTCTTGCTTATACACGTTCTGGTGTGTTGTTAGTGAAAAGTTAAAAATCAGAGACAATTGGTATGATGCAGTTGAAAGATGAAGTTAAAAGTGATGGTGAATGGGTAACGCGTTGATGAGATGTTGGCGACTAATTTGAACGACGCAATAAAATGTTTTCGTAATTCCAAATTCGGGCGATTCTTTAAACTCACTCTAAAGAGAACGAGTATTCAGAGATATTTTATTTTGATTGCAAAATTAGATTCTCTTTTCACTTTATCAAGAGTTGTGCTTTAGAAAATGTCACCGTTTCTAGTCATCGTGTAAAAGACAATCAAAAGGTAAGAGGCATACAATTCACGTATTCAAATGATCCGTTCTAGATAATTCATTAATTAATTAACATTTTATCTTATTTAGATACTCTTCTTATCCCGAGTGTTATTTTCAGAACATTTCGGTCGATGTTATTCCCGACTATTTTTTATTGTAAAACTTGAGATTCTTTCTGTCCAACTCGGAAATTTGTATATATTTTCCAACGAAATATAATCCACGGGGGAGCATGTTCTCGTTCCACCAGCCATATATGCATAGAAGTCTTAAGTAATTCACACTTGTATTTTGAGTGTCGCCTGCTCTGTTGATAAAACTTTCAAACTCCAGACGAGTGTAACTTACAACTTCGTGGCCTCGTAGATGTCTTTTCTCTTCTCTGTAACCCCTTTCTCACAGAAGAGATGTTGCGAGTTTGTCATTGCTTTGTCGTTATTTTCATAGCAAGTGCTCGACTGAGCTTCAATCTATGCCCCCCTCGCCAAACTTTCACAAGAAATACCCGTCTAGCAGAAAACACCCCCATGAGCAAAGCTTCTTTGTTAGACGTGCACGCCTATGGAACTCTGTTCCGTTTTCCTGCTTTCCAACTGACTACAACATGGTTGTCTTCAAGTCTAACGTAAGCAAGATCTAGATGAGCCGTTCCACTTAAGTTAACAAATTTACCGAATTTCAATTACTGACGATTACTTTATTGTCCAATTGACTATTGTATACTCATTAACCCTTATCCTCGAGTAGCCTGTGAGCCTTGATAAGTGGGGATGCCTAATTTTACCAATAACGTTATCCACTACGCCACAGGTCATTCAAATATTCCGAAATATAGTTGAACTTTTGTTTTACTGTTTTCTCTCAAGACGAACGATAGCAGAGAAGCAACGGTTTAAGATAACAAATATATTAAAACAAATTTATAAAGAAAAGCTTTTATGGTTTAAGATTAATCAAATTATTAAAAGATAAAGATAACAGTGAACTCTTAGTGTGTGCGCGCGAAGGCGTGGCATTTGGCTGGGAGAGTATTTCTATATATAAAACCAAATACAAGATATCTGGACAAACGTGTATTGATACTAGTCAACTATATTTTTGGGGTCACCCTGTAGTAAGTTATGAAAATGCATATGGCAATTTAAAGTACACATAATATTCCGCGTTTAATCCTCGTGGGAATTCGTCAGGCTTATACGAAAAGTTGTTGTTATGACGCAATTTTATATAAACACAGGGTATTGAATTTTGTTGTTAGCCAATCAGCTTCTTAGTTGCAAATGCGCCTATCCTTATCAGCTAATGGTCGGGCACTTATAGGGCAAAGGTACAGTTCACCTTAGGTTCACCTATTCCTTTTGTGCGTTTTTTTATGGGAGGGATAGATATCCTTTGTTTGTAGAAAGCTGACCTACTTTCAACCTAGGTTTAGTTAGATATGTTATTTTGTGTTTTGGTTTATATTTCGGATATTATATTAGTTTTATTTATAATTTTATATATTATATGAATATGTATGTGTAAAACTAACAGATTATCCGAAATATAAACCAGAATATAAAATAACATATCTAACTACACGTACCCGCAATTTTTTTGCATCTGTGTCTGTTTTACAATTATTTTAATGGAATGTGAACCCGTCACATTTGTGCCTCCTTATGGTCAAGTGGTGATCTACCTTATTAGGTGTGAACGTGAGAAAAAATATATTCCTGTGTACTTATTCTTTAAAAGCACTGGAAAAAATTAACCCTCTATTGTATTGCTCACACAGAAATTGGGTTAGAAATGAAAAGTATTCTAAAAAACAAAAACAAACAAAAATTTTTCTGTGCTTAATTGTAGGAAACAAAATCTACCCACCCACCCCCCAATAAAAATAGAAACTTAGTAAACACGTTTTGGATTGCCATTTTCTTTCATGTTTACATATTACCGTTAATTAACTCGGAAGTGGTTGCCATTTTATGTTCAATTCATATAGGAAAGTCATCCTCCATTGAAAAAGTTTGTTTTAATGGAGGCGTGTTTTTTGGGTTTTTTTTTTTTATATTGTTAACAGTTGAATCATTCTTTTATAACTCACTCCTCGAGCAACGCTGTGACACGGATCCTGCTGGTAACATATACATTTGTAGTCATTGTTCGCTTTTTCACCAACTTTTTCTAACGTTTTAGAACTACATTCAATAACTATGTTTTTTGAAACTACATGACCTTCAGATATTTCAGGCATTAACCACTGGATTGTTTTGAGGAGCATATCGAGTATATTGACGGGTAAGATCATTGAGATTTTTTTATGTCCTTTTTTTCTTCCCTGCAACCTCTCTCCCACAGAAGTGACGTTGCGAGCCTGTACTTGTTTTATCGTTATTTCCATGGCAAGTACTCGTCTGAGCTCCAATCTCTGCCCCCCTTTCACGATAAACACCGGTCTAGCTGAAATCACTGTCAATAATTTTCCCCACTCTTTATCTCTGCCTTAATCAAAACATAGATTCCATGAACAAAGCTTCTTTCTTAGAAGTGCACGCCTGTGGAGCTCTCTTTTGTTTACCTGTTTCCCACCTGACTTCAACTTGGATGTCTTCAAGTCCAACATAAACAAATTCCTGATGAACCGCCCCCCTTATCTAATGACACTTTATCAAATCTCCAATACTAACGATTACTGCAACACTATACCACCGAGTGGCTTCTGGGCCTTGATAAGTGGTGACCACCATGTAAAAAAAAAACAATTTTTGAAGGGGAGTATTAAACTATTTTTGAAAGTGTCTCTTAAGCCGACCGTATGTCATATCCAATTTTTGTGTAAAAGATATTAAATATACTGAGCACAAATTGTTTTAATCGACAAATGATATAGCTTTTATCATATTTTTATAGCTTTCATTTATTATGAATGTTGCTAAAAATATTGAATGAAAATGCGTTCTTATGCTTTTGGATATAACAGTTTTAAAACAAAAACGCTTATTCAAAACGTACATTGCAAATAAAATCTATTGTAATCTTCCGGTGATATGACGTCATAAAACAAAAACGCTTATTCAAAACGTACATTGCAAATAAAATCTATTGTAATCTTCCGGTGATATGACGTCATAAAACATGAAGATTTGCATATGATATATATATATATATATATATATATATATATATATATATATATATATATATATATATATATATATATAAATGGCATTCTTGGATTTTTTACCCTTCACCGGACCATCCATTCATGTGAAATCTTCTTATCATTTTTCTTTTACCTCCTATTCCCCTTACCTCCCCCGTTTTTTAACCAAGTAAGATCTGTGACTTACTTGTAGTTTCATTAAATACTTTTATATGCAAAATCCGATCCCGCATTTTGCTAATTCCTGCCCTCTGATGAGAAGGAGAGTATTTCTTCGAAACTCTGCGGATTAAGGACTATCCACTTATCTTGTGCTTCCTTTTTTAAAATTAAATATGTTTTTTAACTCTTTTTCAAGATGTCTTTTAACATGTTTTATTAATCATTTGTTCATATATATATATATATATATATATATATATATATATATATATATATATATATATATAGTAAGTTATAAAATATATAGTTTGCGCATAAATTTATACTTTCGTATATTAATTTATGTGAGCAAATGAAGTAGTTACATATATATATATATATATATATATATATATATATATATATATATATATATATATATATATATATATATGATTGTTGAGCTGGGTTAAATCCGACGATATGAAATAAAATGGAGGTGGAAGGACCTGAATACTCAACGTTTCGCCCGATTTATGCGAATCCTTCGACTCTCTCGTCAATGACCATCCCTCTTGAAGAAGCCCACATAAATCGGACGAAACGTTGAGTATTCAGACCCTTCCACCTCCATTTTATTTCATATATATATATATATATATATATATATATATATATAAGAGAAAAAGTAATGAAATATTAAAGTATGTAAAACAAGGAAAACAAATGAGAAAATGAAGAATAAAGAAATGCGGTAAAAGTCTGAACGGGGAAAACAGTAAAATATGGAGCGAAGGAGAAGCGGTAAAGGGGAAAACGAGAGAGAGAGGGGGAGATACGTTAAAGGAGGAAGCGAGAGATAGGCGACAAAAGAGGGAGTGAGAGAGAGGGCAAAAGAATAAGCGAGAGAGATGGTAAAGGAGGAAGCAAGAGAGAGGCGACAAAAGAGGAAGCGAGAGAGAGATGTTAAAAGAGGAAGCGAGAGACGGCGAGGAGGGAGCGAGAGAGAGCCGATACAAGAAGAGAGAGGAAAGCAATAAAACAGAAACGTGTAGCATGTGTAAGAGAGAGAGAGAGAGAGAGAGAGAGAGAGAGAGAGGGGGGGGGGAGAAAGGCGTATAAAATAGGAGCGAAAAAGATGGTAAAAAGAGGGGAGGAAGACGGCTACAAAAGGAAGGAGAGGAAAACGGTAAAAGAATGAAAGAAGAAAGAAAGGCGATGAAAGACTGTGATAAAATAGATAAAATGGGAAGAGAGAAAGGCAGTAAAAGCAGTATTGTATGTGCAAACCAGAAAGTTTGAAAATGAAATGTCTTTGTTCAAGATGGCAAATAGATCGAAAGCAAAAAGTATAGAATTCAGTTGTTTCTAATTAAATGTTATTATAATCATGCATTGATATTGTAGGGGAATAAGAGAAACAACACCGGTTACCGAGGACACCGGTGGGTTACTTTCCCTTAGAAGAGAGATCGAAGCAACGGACGGGGAAATTTGTTTCACCATGTTGGTCAGAACCCAAGTAGGGAGAACAGAACTAATACTACTATATACGCTAGAGTCAATCCACGAAAGTGAGAAAACCATTCTACTTGACATGCTAACAAATACTTATTCCCCATGCTTAGCACAAATCTAGTGTTGGCGGAACATATCCATCCTATCAATGGTAGAGATGTCACTTAGTGGGTGAGTTTATGAACATTTGTATCGTTTGTTTAGGTATTTAGGGGTATTTTCATTTTATTCTGTGTCCCTCTGACGTCGAATGACATACATGCGTTTTTCTTTACAGACGAAGATAAGTAGGGAAATAAACCACCAACAATATGTTTAATATAAAATTATGAAACTTCCAGTGGAGCATACATATTTACACACACACACACACACACACACACACACACACACACACACACACACACACACATATATACATATATATATAAATATAAAAGAAAAATATTGAAAAATTAAAATATAGAATAAAAAACGAATGAGTTAAAAAGAATACAGAGTAAGATAGGCGCTAAAAGTGCGGGAGTCACGCAAAAAAATGAAAGTGAGAAGTGGTAAAATACAAAGAGAGAGAAGACGAAAAATTGAAAGAGAGAAAATTGGTAAAGAACAAAGAGAGAGAGACAGGGAGAGGGCGGTAAAATAAGAAGCGAAAGGGGAGCGGTAAATAAGAGAAACGGTAAAATAGGAAACGAAAAAAGAAGCACTAATATATATAGAGAGAGACGTTGTAAAAAGAAAGCGAGTGAGAGAGGCAATAAAAGGGGAGGAGAGAAAGCGGTAACAGAGAAGAGAAGAAAAAGGGTAGAAAAGAGAGATAGAATGGGTAAAATAAGAGAAAGAGGCGGTAAAAGAGGTGGTAAAAAAGCGGTAAAAGGGGAGGAGAAAGAGAAACGTTAAAAGAGGAAGAGAGAAAAAAGAAAGATAAAAAAGTAATAGGAAAAAAAAGAGTGTGACATGCAGAGCGGGAAAAATGAAACCGCTGTCTTTGTCCAAGATGGCAAATAGATCGAGAGAAAAAGTATAGAATTTCATTCGTTACTAATTAAAAGGTCAGATTATTCACTCTTCATTGCCCCTCCTTATTGTTCAGTTATTGCTTAATTATTTATTAATTAGTAAGGAAATCTTTACAGCTCATAGGAATTGGGTCAATAATCAGGCAATATTGTGTTTACCGCATTTCAGATTAGACTAACTCACCACGTAGTTCGCGTATTTCGCATGAAAATGGCGAATTTTAAAGCAACCAGTCACGAACAGCTTGATGTGAGCGGAGAGAAAGATTTTACTTTTTATCAACAGATTCAATTCATTCATGTCTTTTCTTTCTCTCTCCCTTCTTCTTCTTCTTCTCTCTCTTTCTCTCTCTCTCTCTCTCTCTCTTGCGCGCTATATATATATATATATATATATATATATATATATATATATATATATATATATATATATATATATAGGTGTGAGTGTGTGTGTGTGTGTGTGAGATAGAGATAGAGAGAGGGGGATATAAAAGAAAAAGATCGATTCTTTGGAACTTATATAGAATATAAAGAACATTTTTTAAAAAAAACGACAATATAAAAATATATACTACTGCAAATAAATTTACTCGGTTATTCAATAAGAATGATGCATCAATTAAGCGTGCAGGATAAGTAAAACTATTTACACCATGGTATTTCGAAGCCTAATGCTTCTTCTGATCTCAAGAGAAGAGAAGATGTTAGGTAACATATTAGGGATGCAACGAAAAAGTCAGAATTTCAATTGTTTTTTTTTTGTGATATCTACGCCATCTTTGATTTTAATTTAATGATCAGTTAGTTCCATAAAATAATTGAATTATATTAGAACGTGAAAAAAAAACGAAATTTCATTTTATTTTTCAATAGATTTACTTCAACTCAAAATATAATTAAAAAAACATGGATATCCCGGTGAAGAAATTATTTGATATAGGTTTAACTATTTAAATACTTATTTTATCGTTTTTAATAATTAAAAAAAAAATTATTATTTTATCGGTGTTTTTAGCATTAAAAATACTTACATAATTATTTTATCGGTGTTTTAATAATTAAAAATAATTAGATAATTATTTGATTGGTGTTTTTATAATTAAAAATGATTAATGAATTCTTTTTTGATTTGAGTAAGTTATTTGTCGTTTTAATCTATTCGTACAAAACGGTGCCTAGTAGTTTGGCTTTTTAAGAAAACACCACTGCGCTAACAGTTACTTGATTTCATATTTCAAATGCTATTTCTAAACTTTTTCATTGCCAAATTGTAAATATGATTCATTTAAAATTATTTCGCCAAGTAAATATCAGTATAAAACTTAATTAAAGAAAGATAATCCGCTATATGACAATTGTAGTTCTTTTATTTGTATTGTTGGAATCGTTTGAAATGAATAATGTGTATATTTATTTATTTACTAGCGGACTGTTTTCCTCAGCTTCACAGTTATTGTTTTACGATGTTTCGGATAACTATTCCTCTGGCCTTCGTCAGGTGTTAATTCCTCTATTCACTGCGCCACGGAGCTACTGGCGCAGTGGATAGAGGCGAGGTTGAATCTTTACGGTACCAGGTAAGCATTGTCTGAAGATAGCGGTTTCAATCCTACCCAAAGCAAGCCATAGGATTGATTGGCTAAAACGTGGTGAGACAACAACAACTATGGAAAGCAGTAATTACTGAGACATACTTGCAATAACCCTTATCCCTGAGTGGCTTCCGGGCCTTGATAAGTGGTGATCAATGTGTAAAAAAAAAAAAAAAAAAAGTTAAGAGATTCAGAATTCCTATTCCGTCACGGTTAACCACCGGGTGAAGGCCAGAGCAATAGTTGACCGAAACGTTGTGAAACAACTATGAAGATGAGGATAACAGTCCACAAATAAATAAAAATGTTGTTCTTTTATTTGATAAGAGTTAGTTTTAAAAAATGCGAATCAAAAATCACGTTAATTTATTTTTTGTAGTTGACATTTTATAGATAAATTATCAGTTCCTCCTTCAAAATCTATACGTACAGATATTTCGTTGCTGCCTGATCTAAAACGACTAATACTCTGTAAACGAAATAGAAAAATCCATTCTAAAATAAAAAAAAAAAAGACGAACTTTTTTAGACTCTTGCTAATATGACTTTTAAAGAGTAAAATAAAAAAAAAGTGATGAAATATACAAATTGATGCGCCATTTCGTATCGGTTTTTCATCTTCTGTTGAGACGGACTCAGTCTAAATGGTTTCCAATCAGACACTGTATATCATTTCTGTTAAATGAAACTAGCAAGAAGACCCAACGTTGCCTGGAATTGAATGAGGATCAGGAATATTTTAAACTTCTATTATTTTTATTGTCATTAAATCGGTAAAACCGCTTATTTTTTTAAATAAATTGATTGATTAGCTGCTCTAGCCAGGACTCATCGCGATGCACCGGGAGAAAGACATAGTCCATAATGCATTGCAGTCTACATTGCACTTTAGAGAACCTGCTGTTGATTTTAGGATTTTTTTATTTGCTTGAATTAAAGTTTAAAATCCAAATGTCAAGTATCATGTTTCAATTGTTCTCGAAACGGAAGCATTAATTTCGAACCCGCCTTTGATTACCAAAGAACCTACTGTTGTTTTTATACACTTGTCCTTTCTGCTTATGCAGTGATAAAACCTCAAATGCACTTGTAATATTAGGTTCTATAAAAGTGTGAACGTTGGTAAAAACTTCAAATAAAGAGACCATACTCCAGTGAAGAAATATGTCGGAAATTGACTTGTGTTTTGAAACCAAAGATTGTTCTAAAAATACACGAAATTTTTAGAGAAGCTGAAACTTTTCTAAGTGGCGTTATTTGTTAAAATATTAATCATGGTTTGATTGAGATTTTATTGAGATTTGATTAAGGTTTAATTTAGGTTTGATTGGGGTTTAATTGAGGTTTGATTGATGTTTAATAAAGGTTGGTTGAGATTTGATTGAGGTTTGAGGTTTGATTGGGGTTTGATTGAGGTTTAATTGAGGTTTGGGGTTGGATTGAGGCTTAATTAAGGTTTAATTGACGTTTGATTGCGGTTTAATTGAGGTTTAATTGAGGTTAGATTGAGGTTTAATTGCGGTTTGATTGAGGTTTAATTTAGGTTTAATTAAGTTTAGATTGAGGTCTAATTGAAGTTTGAGGTTTGGTTCAGGTTTGGTTCAGGTTTGGTTCAGGTTTGGTTCAGGTTTAAGTGAGGTTTTATTGTCGTTTGATAGAGGTTTGGTTGATGTTAAATTGAGGTTTAATTGAGGTTTGACTAAGGTTTGATTAAGGTTTAATTGAGGTTTGATTAGGGTGTCATTAAGGTTTGAATGAGGTTTAATTAAGGTTTCGCTTAAAATGTACATACACCTATCGTTGTTCGAAAATATTGCGGTAAAATGAGCCGCATAGAAATGAAACGGAAAAACTGTTGCAGGAATAAAACTGAATAAGACAGTTAAATAATGATATCACAAAAGTTGATATAATTCACCCCCCAAAATACATGTACAAAACATTACTATTTAACTATTTCGAAGGGAATAAAACATAGTATTTGCCAATGGAGGAGAACACTATAATTATAATACTTTAGTATTTCGACATTTTCATTCTGATTTCAAAATTATCTATTTAAAAAATACACAAGTTTTAAAGTAAAAATGAAAATAACTAAATATCACTTTTGTTAAATTGCATTTTTTGTCAATTATTTGAATCCAAATATTAAGCACACATCAGAATTGGTATGTGGTCTAATGAGCCAGGTGTCGTCAATCTAAATATTTCCGGTGGTTCTCATTTATCTCATTAAATAGCTAATCATTACAAGTAAGGGTGATCAAGTACAGGTGCATCCGCTGGAATGTGCAAGTGTATGCTCATAAGTGCATTGCAACAAATGCATATTTTTTTAAAAATATATCAGTTTTACGTATGTTGTTGCATGTGTTATTTTTTATCGTTAAATTCGTTTACAAGGAATTTCAGTAATTTGTTCCCCCGATAAAACGAAATATGTTTCATTACTACGAGATTTCTTGTAACATGGCATATTTTTGTGAAAATGGGATGTTTAGTTGCGTCATACATGTGTATTTAACTGAACATGTGCGCGATCATTTGCACGTTTCCTATCATAAAACGCAGGCGGCTTTTAAGGATATTAAGGGGAGAGAACCGTGTCTTATTTGGCCCAAAATACAGTATGGCACGTTGACATGGTGACTTAGAAAAGGCAAGTCAATTTTTTACTCTTTTTTTCTTAGAAGTTTAAACAGAAATTGAGCATGATCAATAAATTCGCGTGCGATTGTCCGATTTGCCACATCCACTTAAATACGAGCTGGCATCGTTTAGTCTATAATAAATAATAACTAGTGTCTTCTAACCTTTCAAATAATAGAGATCGCATCAGACACCGATCATCTAATATAATCGACAATGGAAGAATTACTGATGACCGCAGCAAAGTAAATCGCTGACAATTTCTCTGTCGCCATAGTTAAGAACATACGGATTTTGATAAATATTTGATGTTATTAAAAGAGACGCGGAACATATGTAGATGTGAAATAATGGAAATGGCAAACACTCTTTTGTCTATGACGTCAGCACGATGAAATTATGGTTGATAAAACGATTATAGTGTTCGATAAATCGATGATTCGTATTATTTGGTTTCTTTGAACTCTTGTTCTCATCTTGGGTTCTATTTTCACAACGTTTCGATCGATGTAACCTCTGACCTTCTTCAGGTCTATCTTATCGAACTCGGGAAATTTTCTTTCGAATCCGGGGAATCTACACATAATTTTGAATAGAGTTTTTTATTTAATCCATGAGTATAGCAGATTCTCGTTTCGTCAATCATGACTTGGTAGAAATCCTAAGTAATTCGAAATTGTATTTTTATTGTCACCTACATCGAAGATTGAACCTTCAACCTCTAGAAAAGCGTAACTTATTCGAGTGGCTTCCGGGCCTTGATAAGTGGTGATCACTGTGTAAAAAAAAAAACTTACAATTTGAAGTTTACCAAGTCTTTTATTCACTACGCCACGGATCCTTGCAGACTATGCTGTTAAGAAGCACAAAAATTATGACTGAAAACAGATTTTTACGATTGAGCTGAAGTCGGATGAAGTTTAATTTTTAACATTTTGACATGGTGGCCAGTGTGGGGAAGTCGTAAAAAAGAGAATAAAGTATGTATAACACTAGTGAAGTCCATTTGTTAATTTTACAATAAATTAAGTAAAAAAAAATTAAATAAAATAATTCGTCTTATGTAAAAAGTAACTTATATTGTTGGTTTTTATACAAAGGGGTGCAACTTTTCTTCGACAAAAAAAAAAAAAGAAAGTGATTTCGACTATTTCCTTTCATTCAATAAGGATTAATAAAACAAAGCATATGATGCAACCTTAGTTTCCGAAGTTACGCGTGCTCTAAAAAAAAAAAAAATGATCTCCAGAGCAACATTAAACGATACGATAAATGCATAGCTCTGGCTACGACTATGAGACATTCGGCAGGTCTATTACTTATTAAACAGCCCTCGCGTCTTGTTTTTATGCAAAGGTCAGCATCATCATTAGCATCATCATTAGCATCATCAGCATCATCATTATAAGCATGAGCGGCCAACGTTGACGACAACGGCTCTCCAAATTGTAGAGCCATGGTGATCTTGGGAAGACAAGTAAAGACGATATTTTCTCGTTGCTTTCCATCTTGATTCGGCAGTGCATCTCTCCCAGTGATCCCAGATACCAACCTGAAAGTTTCTACGACTCAGCGCGGTACATACAACGCCCTTTCTTCCCAAATCGTCGCCCATCTGGTACTAACCTGGCTCATCATTGCTTAAATTCGGTGATCTGGCAAGAACCGGTGTGTCACCGTGATTGTGCTGTATATGCAAAGAGAAATTATATAAATGTGGTTTCATCGTATTACAGTCATATCAGATTTAATCATTATCATATCAAACTGTACAGCGAATCGAAGTGATATTAAATATCTTTCACTCCTGGTTTAAACTATGATACAAAAGTGTGCGTCCGTGAGAACGACGAAGACAATCTTATTATATTAGAGGTGATGAATGACACTACTGGGAGTTTGTTTAACGTGAAGCAGGTTTGCACAGAGTCAATCTCACTCGTGTACCAACAAGTCTAGTCCAGCGGCAGGACATGGTCGAGACAGTTGGGATGTAAAAACTACCGGAAGTGTCGACGCCATTCTACATACAATGCTTGGTATTTTCAAATGGTCACCCATCTGGAACTGATCAGGCTCAATGTTGCTTAACTTCGATTATCTAACGAGAACCAGTGTGTCAACGTGATTATGCCGTATACAGTGCTATGGTACTATGCAATTGTTAGGGTTAGTGTTATTATATTCTGTTGAATACATGTTTTTTTTTCTCTTCTGGGAGGAAACAATCGCAATGAAATATCAGGAAACAACTAATTTTTAATCAATAATGAATTCAGGTTCATTATTATCTTTCCCCATAAAAAAAACACTGATAAAACGATAAAAGATGCACTTTGGTGACTATATAATCAATAAAACAGTTCTGCTAATTAACTGATAATCCATTGTTTAGAAAGAAGAACTTTGTCTAAGAGATTCCATGCATGCCAAAGCGTGTTGTTCGCCTAGATTTTCAGTTTTGTATACACCTAATTAAATTATAGCACGCTTCCCTCAAATTATAATAAAACATAATTTCAAACAAAACACTCGAATAAACTTAAGTCACAAAAAACATAATTTCAAACAAAACACTCGAATAAACTTAAATCATAAAAAACATAATTTCAAACAAAACACTCGAATAAACTTAAATCATAAAAAACATAATTTCAAACAAAACATTCATATAAACTTGCTGATGCGAAATCTGACATTGGTTTGTTTAGAGATTAAACATTAACGATTAAAATGTTTCGGTAAAGAGAAATACTTTCTATTTGTATAAATGGTGGAACGATAAAAGTGTCGCCGTAAAGAAAAAAAAAACACCACAACTTTATTTTAAAACTTTTATTGACAAAATCAATTCAGGTAACTTGATTATGTTGTAGAGCTGACATTTACTAAATGTAGCCGCCTTTAGCCTCAATTACCGCCTCTATACAGGTCCTGAACTGGGAGCATGCCTTTTCTACAAGTGCTGGCGAGAGCTTAGCAAATACTCTTCGGATCGCGGTGGCCAAGCTGGCTTTAGTGTTTGGAAGGCTATGTCGGTGATGTTTTCGATGTATGACCAAACGAAGTCGTCTAGCGGCTTCAAGTCAGAGGAGGATGGAATCAGTGAGAGAAGGGTACAAAGTCGTAGCACTCCTTCTGAAGCCAAGGCCCATGTGGACTTGTGGGCCGGCGCTGTCCTGCTACCACACTAAGGTCTGCCAGCGGCCACCTGATTGCACTAGGGAATCACAACACTCTTTAGCACATTCAGGGACAAACCTCACCAAAGACCATAACCGTGGCCGGAAACTTTATTTTCATTTCTTTGGACACATCCCTGCTATTCGAAGCAATCCAGCGATACATTTTGAGGATGATGGCAATGGTCCTTTTTCATAACTTGGATCGGTAGAGAGCGTGAGTTGTACAGCAGCGGATCTCTGATCTAGCTCGTTGAATATTGTGTCACTTTCAGACATAATGGAAGGTTCCTATCGCTCTTGGGATTTGTACACAACTGGCCAAGTAGTAGCTTGTCTGCAGCAAAAAAAAAAAACAAAAAAAAAAACGGTTTTCATAAAACAAAAATGGAATCATTTCGTCTTTTGAGGGCGACAATTTTATCGTTCCATCCTCTAGAAATAGTTTCATTTTGTATAGTGTTTAATTGTGAAAATACATTTTGTGACACTTTGAAATAAACATACTTATACTATATACTAACTTATGAAGAAAATACCTAAAAGGGTCAGTTTACTAAGTAAATGCTATCAGACTTTATGTCTAGAATCCTTATTCCAATTTTTAATAAAATTCGTTACATGATATTTTTAATAGAAAATGTCTCAAATTTAAGAAGACTTATGAAAAAACTGAAATTTGGAGAATCTTGATTAATATGTTGTGTGACTACGGATCAAAATTTAATGTAAATCTGAAATCCTAAATTTTCAAATAGAGGCTTGTTTCCATATCATACCTGAGAAAAGGCCTTTAAAATAGTTCAACGAAAGTAAATTTCAGAGAATACTAGCAGGTCTCCCGGCGTTGCCCGGTCGTAAATTACGCATAAATATTATATTTTAATTATTGCAGAGTTCTCTTTTATTAAAAATAAAAATACCGAAATTATTAAATGTAACGTAAAATCCCGTTAAAAATGAAGTAAAAAACGCAAGAAAATTGAAACGTGCCTGCGAGATTTATGTTTCTATCTAAAAAGTTCACTTCTTATAAGTAAAACATACTCTAGCTAAGATCGAAACCAAAACCTAAAGATAGTGAGTAAAGTACGATAACCGTTAGACCAGCTTGACAGGCTCTTTAAAAATGTTTTCAAACCTACTTATTCTTTACGTAAGTAATATGTCATGTAAGATTCACGTATGCGCATTCGTGAAATGACATTCTTGAAATCTGAGTTGATAGATAAAAATCCGATGATCCTCACGTACTAGTTTTTAAATTTTAACCCCTTAGCAGCCCTTTGTGTCTAAATAAAAACCGATCAAAACGTTTTCCATACGTCCGAATACCCTATATACCCAAATTTAAAATCTATGGATAAAATATTCTTTTGGTATATATACTGAGAATTGTCCTCACACACATTCTCACTTTTATATATATATATATGTATAGGTTTATTCATTGATTATGTTTCAAAGAAATTCATAATAAATAGAGTTATCTGAATTCTCTACGAAAAATTCCGCCGCATTTTTGGCTCTGTCGGTGGAGCATTAGAATACACCGACTGCCCCCCCCCTGCAGAGGGTAAAAGTCCCTCAATGGGGGTCCTGGATATGACCTTAAACTATATCCGATGGTGAGGCCCCAGCTTGCGGGCTTTGGGGAGTGTGGAGCAACCCTTTAATTGCCATTGCTCTCAGGTCCACTCTGACCCGGAGTGGTAGTACCTATTAGGGTCCCAACTATGGATTAAATAGAAACTGACTTGCAAAAAACAAATATATTCTATTAACAAGATTTTCTTCAAAATCACCGGATTCGGCATTAAATAACCTGAAAATCGTTGATATGCCGTAAAACAAAAACAACCAACCAACAACCAAATCCACCGAATTTTATCCATTTTGTTTAAAATCAAATCAAACTAAATACATCCCTTATTATTATCTCGTTTTCATTTGTCACTATTAATCCAATGTCTGTTCCCCTTCCAATGCGACGTCATGCAATGCCTCGCAAAAATATTTCAAACTAAACGGTCTGACAAAACAATCGTTTCAGTAATCGCGCTTACATTATTGTATATACAATGGAACCTCTAGATACGAATAACTCTGCTTATGAAATTTTCAATTTACGAAACGTGATGTGAAAACTAATTAATTTTTAATCTTGAGTCTCCACTGTATTAATACAGAATTGAATGCTTTCTCGTCGTGTAATATTTACCTCGTTCGTTCAACATTATCGAGCATCGAACCATAGTCCCATGTGTTTGTATTTACTATATTACACTCATCCCCATTTAAATCGAACTTAATCGATCTAATTATCTATAAATTCATCAGTGTATTATATAGACTTGGGAAAATCTACTTGTAACCTATACTCTTCTTAAGGTTGAAGGTTCAATCCTCAGTGCGGGCGATATCAAAATACAATTTCGAATTAGTTAAGGCTTTTTCAAGTCATGGCTGACAGAACAAGAGCATGCTACCCCCATGAAGTAAATAAAGGGTTCTGTTCGTAATTCCGTCCAAATTCTAAAGTTCGACACAAACATTACCGAGTTTGACAAGATACACCCGAAGAAAATCGAAGGTTACATCGACCGAAATGTTATGAAAATCACACTCAAGATGAGAACAGTAGTCCGTTGAATCCAATTAACACGGATGTATATAAATCTGTGTTAAAATTACTTTCAGCGTAAAAGAAGACATTCAGTTATCAGTGAACGTTCTTTTATTGGTATAGTGGCGAATAGAATTTCAAAATGCAAAGTTCAAATGTGCGAAGAGATGCTGTTGATATAAGATGTGTGAATTCAATTTAGTGCTAAAAATGACATTTCGAATTTAAGTGAAGCTGATCGGAAGACAGACAGAGCCTGTTATGGAGATGTACTGATGCGTCCATGAAAAAGATAAACATATTCAATGTGCGATGAAACACCGTTCACCAACAAGAAAGAATGAAAAGATGAAAACAAAAAAACAATCAGAAAAAGCTGAAAATGATGCTGAAAAGTCATTTAGAAAATGGAAGTGCGAAAGGCCGAGGAAAATTGCTATTTCACACTTTATGATAACGAACAAAAATATTATTTCAAACTGAAGCATGACAGACCGACAAAAATACTATTTCAAACTGAAGCATGACAGACCGACAAAAATACTATTTCAAACTGAAGCATGACAGACCCAAATCTCAATCGTAACCCTGATATGCAGACGAAAATACGATCTCAACTCTAACTGCAACAGACCAACAAAAATATTGTTTCAAACTTAAGTGTGACGGACCTACGAAAATATTTCAAACTGGAACGTTCCTTTTTTTATTTATTTATTTGTTGACTGTTATTCTCATCTTTATAGTTGTTGCTCTACCACGATTCAGCCAACTAATCCTCTGGTCTTCATCAGATGGTTAAACGCGACTGGATAGGAATGCTGAGTCTCCTAACTGTATTCTCAGTAATCACTGCCTTCCATAGTTGTTGTTTTCTCAGTGCATTTTGGCCAACTAATCCTCTGCCCGGCTTTGGGGGCCGTGGCGCAGTGAATAGAAGTGTTGAGCATGCTCCAGGTGCGCATTGTCTGAAGATAACGGTTTCAATCCTACCCAAAGCCGTCCAGATGATTAGTTGACCAAAACATGGCGAACAAAACTATGGAAGGCAGTAATTACTGAGAATACAATTAACTATGGAAGGCAGTAATTACTGAGAATACAATTAACTATGGAAGGCAGTAATTACTGAGAATACAATTAACTATGGAAGGCAGTAATTACTCAGAATACAATTAACTATGGAAGGCAGTAATTACTGAGAATACAATTAACTATGGAAGGCAGTAATTACTGAGAATACAATTAACTATGGAAGGCAGTAATTACTGAGAATACAATTAACTATGGAAGGCAGTAATCACTGAGAATACAATTAACTATGGAAGGCAGTAATTACTGAGAATACAATTAACTATGGAAGGCAGTAATTACTGAGAATACAATTAACTATGGAAGGCAGTAATTACTGAGAATACAATTAACTATGGAAGGCAGTAATTACTGAAAATACAATTAACTATGGAAGGCAGTAATTACTGAGAATACAATTAAGAGACTCAGCATTCCTATCCGTCGTTGTTAACCACCCGACGAAGACCAGAAGAATAGTTAACGAAACGCCGTGAAACAACAACAACTAAGAAGATGAGAACAATATTCCGCAAATAAATAAAAAATATATATAAATTACTCTTCTCAACGGATTACAATAAAAAATAATGGAACGTGACAGATGGACGAAAATACAAATTCAAACAAATTAGAGATAAAGCGACATAGAAGGACGTATGTAAAACTGAAACTTTTTCACGAAATGAGAAACATCCATGTGTATATCGCAGGATAAAACGGACGCATGTCGTTGAAATAAACAATCAATGAGAAAGATGCGCTTCCGCTGCAGCTACTGCACTAGTTACATGACGTCATCAACTTTGCTGGTCGACAACACGATTGCAATTTTCACTAATTAACATGATAATTCTAGGATTTCTACATGTTTTTCTTTTATGACATTTTATTTCTAAGTTTCTGCTATAGTTTTAAGTTTTCTGGTTATTAAATTCTAGCAGGGGGTGCCGGGCGTAAAATACGCTTAAATATGATATTTTAGTTTGTCCAGATTTCGTATATTTATAAAAGTCGTAATTTCAAAAGTAAAAAAAGTAGTTAGGTTCCATCAGCTAGAATCGAAACCGTAGCATTCAAAGCTGGTGACGTTACCACTGTACCGACGTGACACGCATGTAAACCGATTAAAAATTAAAAATTAAAAAATAAAATGACTGTACAAAACGTTTCACGCTTTTCTTTCAATTTTTGACCCGTTCAAAACAATTTTAGCCGACTAAAGACCCATAACGGAATGGCCCGTAAACTATCCAATCATTTGAGACCTCTACCTCCGTTCGGAATCTTTTAGTTTAAGTGGAGATAGAGTTGGAAAATATGGAGACAAGCCGATAGATAGAGCGACAGACAGCCGACATACAGCCATTTATATATTAGATTATTAAAATTTATGAAAATAGGAATCAGATGAAAATACATACAAAACGGCAAAACTTGTATCGCTCTCAATTTGTTTTCATCATTAATTAGCTAGAATAATTTCCAGACAGTATTTTTTAATCATGACGTCACTCTCGTCAGCTAAGACATATATTTATACAGATTTATATTAATAGCATAGACTATATATATATATATATATATATATATATATATATATATATATACTCCTATAATTTTTTTTGTGTATTGATATTCGTATTATAATTTTTTTTTTCTATTTATTTAAAAAGAAAGTACAACTTGTTATATATGGGTCGTGGAATTGTATTCGTCTACAAAAGATCTAGCTAATTTGCATATATTTTTAAACATTCATTTTAACTAATTCCCTATTAGTTTTTTCGGTTTTCTAATGGGATGATGATCTTTAGTTACCTATTACGTGTAATTATATTCATGCAGATATTCTACATGATTTATACTTGCATAATATTTGCGTAAAAAGCTTATAGTAAACACAGACCTCTTTCTTTATATATTTATACGTATATATATATATATATATATTTGTTTAAAAATTTTACCTACCAAACTCATTTATCTATTTTTCGTCTACAGGCATGAAACTTTATATATAGGGTATTCGAACCCATGCAAAACTTTACATTTGGGTTTTAGCCGGGGAAAATCAGTGCAAAAGTTTTAAAATCAAAACGATGGAATTTGTCAGGTGAAGGTCGAACGACAGCATTACGAATATGCATATCTCGTCATCCTTCAATATGAGTCCCCTATGTAGCAATGTGAACAGATATATTGCTGATTATCTCCCTTCATAATACCCCTGCAACTTATGTCCCCGATAGTAGCCCCTACTTCAAAGTGACACTGTGCCTTGTTTGGGGTGAAAATTGAATATATATATATATATATATATATATATATATATATATATATATATATATATATATATATATATATATATAAGTAAATTTTTGGTACAGCAGAATGGAAGGAGAAATTTCAGAGGAAACATAATTTAATTTAAATACCAAAAAAAAAAAAAAAACAAGAAATGGGCAGGTGAAATTAAAATTTTCCCTAAGGCCTTATCATCTGACCCTCTAAGAGGAAACGTCAGAATGATAGATTAAAAACTAAGAAAACGAATGAGGGAAGAGGGGAATTTTGGTTACAGTTGGAAGAACAGTGGAGAAAAAAAAAAAAAAAAAAATCTCACTGTTCAGGTGGTTTTAAATCAATGAATATCTCCAACTGATGTCTAAGAATCTTTTGTCTACACAGGCTAGGTCGAGAGTTGTTAATAACTAACGCCTCAATGATATTGAGATGATAGTTCGACCTAGCACTGTATAAAACAGAAAACCACCCATCGGAATATTGATCGGCACACCTATTTATACTCAACAGGTGATCGCCAATGGCAGACTCATGAGCCTGGGAGTGCCCGGATGCTCTCGAAACCTGGTGTAGTCGAATATCCCGAGGGATATGTTGGGATATTCTCATTTCTAATCTTTGGGACGTTTTGCCAACGTAGTCAGCTCCACACTGACAAACGAATTTATAAACAACAGAGTTCTTTTGAATGGTTGGCAAAACATCTATATATGTGTGTGTGTGTGTGTGTGTGTGTGTGTGTGTGTGTGTGTGTGTTTGTACATGCATATACATGCATACACGTACATAGAAAGAGAGAGAAATCCAAATAGCTACATGTAATCTATCATTGAAAGGCTTTATATGTGCTAGATATTTGTGCGTTGATCACTCTCGTGAGTTAGATCCCCAGTAACCGGTCGTAATAATGCGTAAAAGAATGGATTGTTCTTTTCTGCTACAAATGTTTAACATTAACGTTTAGAATTCACTGGTTGTAGTAAGTTTGCGCTGATAGCTTAACGGATAAGGCGCCTGCAAGTTGTTAAATCAGTCGGATTTCGATCTGAGGTCACAAGGTTGGGAGGGGGGGGGCGAAAGGCTGGGTGCTCGCTTTCCTGCCCGCAGTCGCCGCTTCTTCTCTTTTATTGGGAGAGATGACGTCAGAATATTTCTCTACGCATTGTCTGAAATGTTGGTCAGTCCCGTTGGTACCGATCCTTGGAAATTCCCTGTTCCCCATTTTGAACTTCTTTGACGTCATTCTATGCGCACTTTGATCCAGGATCGTTGACTTGACCAACTCTCCTTGGTTCGGCCTCTATTGACGTCATCCTTGCAAGCCCAGACAGCTGACAGGCCATTACAGAACCACCTCTGCCACCTACAAGTCAACCCTCTTCTGCAACAAATTTACGTTATTCTTGTTGCAGAAAACTACATTATGCGAACCACGCCAACGCTGTGATTATCTGTAAATTACTATAAAATTAATGTAGTTTTATATACGACATAATCGCGTTGATACACCGGTTCTCGTCAGATCACCGAAGTTAAGCAATGTCGAACCTGGTTAGTACCAGATGGATGACCATTTGGGAATTCTAGACGCTGTATGTGCTCTCCGTTTATCTCGGCATTTGTTTCCAGTCGTCCTGTACACACACTTCACTTGCCACTGGTGTTTAACAATGGAGAAGTGTGGCAGGAGATGTACAATGTCCTGCCACAAAAATTTCACGCGCACGCACCCCTCCGTGAGTATCCATAGTCTTTTAAAGACTGAAGGAGCCCCTTTTTTATATTTGAAGACAAAATTAAATGGATTAAAGCCTGATTCTTTCTCACCATACGATTTTCTCTTGTTTTCTTACCATTTCTCATAATTTATGTTTCGTTATTATAAAATGGTTTTTAACCAATTCATTTGTGTAAATTTGGTTTATTTTAGCATTAGTATAATTTTTCGAGGTTTATATTTGTAGACTTGTTTTTTTTATATTTGGTAAGTGTTACTTTCCACTTCAACAGAATACTGAGCACTCTAGTTTAGTTCTTAATTGTTTTCGGGTCCACTGAAAAATATGACATTTAAATCCGTCGCAAATTTACCTGTTTCTTGCGATTATATTTTTATATCTACAACAGCCATTTTGTAAAGAGGAAGCATGCGCAAAACTTTAGATGGTATTAATATATGTTTCGTCAAAGCTATGCGCATGCGCAAAAAAAATTCAGGATTTTTCTTTTTTTAAGTAAAACCTGCATTCATAAAATTGAATTCTGTCAGTTTTATACGTGGAAAAATTACACAGTAGCAGCTGAATAAAATAACAAAAAACAGCGAAAACCTTTTGGAGTCTCATGGTGTTTTACCACATCATATATACTGCCCTAAGTACAATAATCCTTTTTCGTTTGGAAGCCAAAATGGTATGTGGCGCTGCATGAACAAATTCGTAATTCCGAAGATGAAAAAATGAAAGCAGTGTGACTTCACTGTAAGCAACAAGACAAATATTTTTTATAGTGAAGATACATGTTCCTGCCAGGAAAATAGTGTTATTCGTGAATAACTTTTGAAGTCAATCATGGAGTCACAAGAGAGTTACAACTAATTTAGATTTATCCATGAAAGATTGGAGATCATTCTATTTGGAGGTTACAGATGAGTGGTCGAAAAATATAGAACCGATAGGAAATGTTGGTGTTTAAGTAGAAACAGTTCGTCGTAAACACGGCAAGCAAATTTGACTCTTTGGCGACATCGAACGCGTCTCTAAACATAGTCATCTTTTCAGACTCAGAAGATAAACAGAACGAAGAAACCGTAATTCCCTTAACAGAAAAGTATATTCTCCCTTGAAAAGCTTACAATAATAGGATACCATTCTTTCGAACATTATACCATAAACCAAAGTGCGATAAGTTCATCAGAGCACATTCTATTAAAATACTTAAAAACAGGCACAGGATGAGGCGATGAGACAGGGGTTGAGACCTAGTTGATAGTGCAGGATATATTAGATTGGAGACATTTTATACCCTGTCCAAAAAGGAGAAACAAGCAGTAGATTCATCAGCCAGATGTGACGGCAATGCATAGGTGAATGATAATATTTTTAAAGTTACAGGATACCTTCAGGTGTGAATAATTTTCAAGCACCGTGAAGAGAAGACACCTTATTTGCAGCAGCATTTGCAATGTTTACATATATTTGTTGTAGTTCATCTTGCCTGTGAATATAAAGCCGATGAGTCTGAAGGAAGAACTTTCAGATTGCGTGTTATTTTCATGGTTATCGACGGTAGAAAAGGTTTCTTGTAATTGTGAAAGGAAATAAGCTTAATCTTAGCAGCATTAAATGTTACTATTCATTTACAGGAATAAAGTATATTCAACTCATATGGACAAAATAAGTCAAAGTAGGACAGCAACAGTTAAAAACACTGGTAGTCATCAATATCCCATCGTGAACTGACGCATAACCTAAACACGTTCGCAATATGACATTACGTATAGAAACACTGTTCATTCATAATATTCATTTTAAGTTGATTGTAAGTACATTTCTCTATATAATTGTGACACTATAATAGTACGATCAATTAATAAGTCAAGTGCACTGCTAACATAATATAATATAACATAATATAAGATAACATAATATAATGTAACATAATATAACGTAATATAATATAATATAACATAATATAATATAAGATAACGTAATATAATATAACACAATATAACATAATATAATATAACATAATATAACATAATATAACATAATATAATATAACATAATATAATATGGAAAAGAGCAGGAAAGAGAGACAATGTTAAAAACGTTAAATATATACATATAGATGAGAGAGAGAGAGAGAGAGAGAGAGAGCGAGAATGAAAAAGAAAAAATTAAAAACGTTAAACAATATATATATATATATATATATATATATATATGAGAGAGAGAAAAAAGAAAAAGAGAGATAGAGAGGGAGAGAGAGAAAGAGAAAAGCAGTGAATGCCACAAACTATGAACAATATTGTTTTATAAATAAATAAAATGTATTTGTTGATGTTGAGATTTTCAGGATAAAATTCCATAGTAAAATATTTCTTTCTCTGATAGATATGATTTAACTTACGTCACACAAATCTGAATACTGTCTTACTGGACAAAATGAATCCGAAAATGAAAGAGAAAAAATATTTTATTATAAATATAGAACTTTATTTTTATTTTTATTTTTGAAAACCTCAGTTTAAAATAAATATTTACTAAAAAAGTACATATTGTTCATATTTTTTTTTTATTATTTACTATATTTAATCCTACAATTACAATGTCTTAAAATGTGTATTTATGTTTCTCTGGATACATACATATATACATACATACATATATATATATATATATATATATATATATATAAAGTCTGTTTATTATGCAAACATTTTCGTTACATTTGTGCATACATGTTTCAGTGGAATTCCAATTCAAAGAGACCGATTCATCGGACAAAAAGAGGCGATATTGAAATGAGTCAAGATTTCATGCGTTTTTTATAAAATATATTCGGGTGTGGTTTACGTTTTGAAAGAAAGTAAGGTGTATACTTTATGAATATGAGCAGTGTAGGTTTTGGAGGGAAGGTGTGGAAAAGAAAGGGAGTAGGGATGCGGAATGAATGAAGGGGGGAGTACGATCTAGTGTGGTTAAATTGTCGCAGCGGGTAGGTATTGGTATTATTTTAACTTGGCGGTTGTTTATTGGCCTAAGTTTTCGCTTTGATCTGAAGTAATATTATACCCTCATTGCTGTTACTTCCCTATCTTAGTTATTTATGATTGTTTTTTTTTTCTGGCGACGATTTCATAATCTATTTATTTTATTTATAAGATCTCTTTATTTATTTTATTTATTTTATTCCTCGTTCATTTGTTTTAAATTATTTATTTGTTTGTTTTTTGTGCATAAGATATATGTCCATAGGGTCAAATTAGTTACTAAACAGATATACAGGCTTATTTATCTGATTTAACGAAAAGTGGTATACTAGGAGTTATATTTTCTACTCTACTGCGATGTCTGAAGTAATTATACAGGCAAATGTTTTCATATCTATATATAAACTTAATTTCGATGGTTGTTATTCTTTCATTTCGGTTATCTTTTCCTGATTACTAGAATATAAATAAAATATATTTTATATGCTTCATTATAGGGATAGGTTTTCCAGACCACATACATGAAAACAGGTACATAATAGGATATATATATATATATATATATATATATATATTTATATATATATATATATATATTTATATATATATAAATATATATATATATTTATATATATCCAGACATAGTACCGTTTCGCTGTATCACGGCTCATAAGTGGGCTACATGTATATTTATATGAAAACAGTTATATACGTGATATAAGAGACAAATTGTTTTCTGAATTCTTAAGAAGATATATTGGACCCTTATCACGGTAATTGGCTACTACTTTAATTTGTTTCATATATAAATATATACTCACACCTGAGAGTATATATTCTACGGTACAATCACGTTGATTCAACGGTTCTCGCCAGATCATGGAAGCAAAGCAAAAATAAGCCTGATAGTTGACCAATTGGTAAGGCTAGGCGCTATATTCAGCGCGTCGAGTCGCAGAAATTCCCGGGTTGGTATCAATATATATATATATATATATATATATATATATATATATATATATATATATATATATATATATATATATTAAGTAATGTGATTTATAATTTAAAAATTTTTAAAAAATTTTAAATTTAAAAATCAAAATTAAATTTAAAAATCAAAATTTAATTAAACTAAAAATCAGTTTCATAAGAAGGAACAACAACAAAGTCAATTATCTGTACGATCGTTTCGGAAATCCGTGCTTTTTATTTGTGGTATACATGAAGTCACGTAGAATTAGCTCTAGGACATTTAACTATCGAGCTTATTATATATCTAAATTACAATGAGCATTTCCTGTATTTTAATTAAACTAGTAATTTCACTATTACATTAAAATACACTTAGCTCTTTAGACTATTATTCTAATCTCCTTTAAATTTTTATATATATATATATATATATATATATATATATATATATATATATATATATATATATATATATATCTTTTACTGTCTAAATTGGACCTTGGTTTGAAATCAAATGACTTTTATCTGGACTTTGAACCCAAAGGTTATATAGTCACATTGATAAGTCTTATAAAGACGAAACATATATGAATGGAATAAATAAAAATATTTATCATTATATCTATCTATCTATCTATCTATCTATGTGTGTGTGCGTGCGTGCGTGTGTGTGTGTTTATGTATCACACAAAACTCCTGTTCAGGTTATTATTGTGCTTATTAATCCGAACCAAACGATCTGTTTAATATGCAGCAGAGTTTGCAAGTCAACTGCTGGTTTGAGAAGACATATGATTGTTCAGAGGAATACCCCTTCAACCTCCAGAGGAAGTTAACTCAGTTGGAATTGCTCAATTTGTATGTCGCATCTGCTTCAAGGTGTGCAAATCTGCTGCGAGATTGCAGAGTCATCTAAGATTGCATGGACGACGAGATGGGTAAAACTCAATATGACGGCGATCATCTGGAAAAATGCAGCAATCATATATATATATATATATATATATATATATATATATATATATATATATATATATATATATATATATATATATATGGGGGATATGCTTATTTTATTATATTTCAATTTTTACTAATTCAAAGATAGTGTAACCAAAAACAAAACACAATTTCAACTTCTTTTCTAATTTTCTAAAAATTTTTTTTTTGATAATGCCCGTGTTCCTGTACTTTTTCAAAGTTGATGGATTTAGGGCAGAATAAATTAAAACAGCGACATAAAAATTAAATGATTCTACGCTATAAAACACGTGCTCTCAAGAACTGGACATTTTAACAAGTTGGACAACATCTTAAAATTTGGAATATAGACTTCTTGTCATTTATATATACATATATATATATATATATATATATATGTATATATAAATGACAAGAAGTATATATATATATATATTTATATATAAATGACAAGAAGTCTATATATATGTGTGTGTGTGTGTGTGTGTGTGTGTGTGTGTGTGTGTGTGTGTGTGTGATTAATGAACGAATTCTAAGAAAGCTTTTCTATAAGTAGTTGAAGCTATCTATGTATGAATAAAATAATGTATACCGTAAAGTGAGTCTTTACTCTCTTGAAAGAAGCTACATTTTAGATAAGTATGGATTTCAAATACAGCACAATGAAACTGTTTTCCTTTGCGATGTGATTATTTGCCTTGAGACACGAACGTTGCAACATCTTCAGTGTAAATATCAGCGGGCCTTCCTCGGTGAACCTTGCTGTTATTGAGCAACGCTGTCGGACTTCCTGTCCTCAGGCGGTTAGCAAAATAGGGTGCGGGCGGTTGGAATATGGCAGAATGCAAAAGAAAATATTTTCGTTTTTTTTTTCTTCTAAACACATTGCAGCATTAAAATTTCACAACGAAAATAATGTCTCAAGACGTATCCATTCAATTTACGCTTTTCTCGATGGAATTAATATTTTGAACTTGTGACAGTGCACGGACGAGTAAAGCTTCATGCATAGATACGTAGACGAAATCTTAATTCAAGTTAAAACAAAACGATTTTAAACAAGCGTGACACACGGATGTGTCTAAACAAAAATGCTTCCATTTAATACGTGCGTTTACCAACCAAATTGTTGTTTAAACTTGACCGATGGACCATGCGTGATAAACGATGACATTTTAGCATTGTCCAGGAACAAACACTTTTGCACAATATATTAAAGCCTCAGTCGCAAAAGAGGCAACACAAAATGGGATAGACTTTCAACTCTCTCTCTCTCTCTCTCTCTCTCTCTCTCTCTCTCTTTTGCGTACAACAACATTTATTTCCTCATTCTCCCGTCACGCGTGACTTCTCATTACGGTTGTGACGTCTCTCACGTAATCGTCTCATTGAACATGATCTCTGCTTTTTATTGCATTCTTTTCCTTATCGTGACGTTATTTTCACTCGCGGCTCGGTATTTACATATAGCCGTTCATTCTATGTTACAGGATGGGTGTGACTTTTTTAAGATGAGGATTGATTATTCGTATTATTTGGATTCTCATCATACGTATTATTTCCACAATGTTTTGGTCGACGTAATCTCCGACCTTCTCCGGGTGTATCTTATCAAACTCGAGAATCTTTCTGTTGAATTCGAGACTCTGCACGGGATTCCGAACGGAATATTTTATTTATTTCACGAGGGTAGTATGTTCTCATTCTGCCAACCCGGACTAGTTAAATGTCCTAATTCTCAATTGTATTCACCTGCTCTGAAGATTGAACTATCAACCCCCAGAACATTGTAGATTACAACTGAATTTTACCAAGTACTTTATCTACTATACCACGGCCATTATGAAATATACTGGGTTCAACATAATACACCTGAAGAAGGTCAAAGGTTGCATTGACCGAAACGTTTTTCAAATTATACTCAAAATGGGAACAATAGTCTAAATAATCAAAAAAAAAGGTTAAATATGCGAGGGGGAAGTCATCTCCAATTTTCTACAAAATATCCTTGAAAAACTTCGATTAAGTTGAATACTTTGTTCCCCCCCCCCTTTTTCTTATGGAAATAATTTAGAGAAGGGAAAGTTTTTTTTAACTTTTCTTCCCCTATTTTGGTTTCTTAGTCCTCATCTTCCATGAACAATGTTTCTGACATGAAAGGATGTTGTCTTCTCGGTCGTCCATTTTTTTGCATGTGATGTAACTGGAGAGAATTCTTCTTTCTTTCCATCTCTACTTCTACTCATGTCGCCATGTCACTAATAAATGTGCTGGACGTAAACGTTTTAACTGGGCTGACGTTATACACCAAATGGTCAGGAATTCGAACCTTGGTGACGACTCCCAACGACAGGTGTTCAATTTAGACGCTAATCTCTGGTTTTATAAATATCCAGTAAAGACACTTCTTTTGTAAACTTTTTGGCAAAGACACACTTCTTTTGTAAACGTTTGGCAAAAAATATGAAATTTAGCAGAATTAATTTACACGTATTTTATTTGCAAATGTCAATTGTAGAAAGCAGTTATCGATAAAAAAAAATGAAACGAAATGTTGAACGTGCTTTCCGCAAACAAATACACAACATTATAAATGTCGAACCAAATTCGGTTCGCTGTTTGGAGGATTTCA
Organism: Euprymna scolopes; assembly: GCF_053919585.1. Classification (NCBI taxonomy): domain Eukaryota; kingdom Metazoa; phylum Mollusca; class Cephalopoda; order Sepiida; family Sepiolidae; genus Euprymna; species Euprymna scolopes. Next base: position 177,238,809 of record NC_136486.1, on the reverse strand, counting down.
AACTATATATTGTTAACAGCTTACATCAAGAGAGTTGTTAAGGATTTTATGTATTAAACCTCTATTATATGTATTAAACCTCATGCTATTGAGGTTAGTAATCTCCAAACGGTAAACCCCAAGATTTGACATTCGATCAAGTCAGAATTATTGGTTCGCTACCAGAAAAAGTGTCGTTGGATTATGGCCTTTGCTCATTTTTTTGTCATTCGATAATCTTGAGTTTAACAACACAAACTGACGACTTGTGTGTTCCAAGTTCGAATCCAGTTCGTTCCACACAAAATCACTTTCATTTAGGATATTGGCAACCTTCACGTAGTTCTTCCTGTAAATACCCTATACCTTTCTGGAAAAAAATTCATACTAGAAAAATATCGGGGGTAGTATTTTTTATTATTATTCATACTGTGGAATAATGGGTCGCCGAGCAACGTCGGGTTGCCGTCGTGATGCTGTGATTGTCCAATTGTTATCGAAAAGAAATATTTAATAGCAGATTTAAAAATTCGCGATAAAATATTTAATGTTTAAGCACGATAAGTAAATTAGCAAAACAAAAACATATTTTCAGTTAGAATTTTACAATAATTGTTTGGAATTTTACGTTTCATAAAAATAATAATTACCTAAACAAAGGGTGCCCTGGTTTGTGACGTCAGAGAATGAAACAAAGAAAGAGAGCTCATATGTTTGACAGAACACAGTCAGTCAGAAGGATAAGTTAGTTAGATAGCCACGGAGTAAGATAGCGCACTGAAGTTTTGGCTTCGAACCTGAGGAAGCTAACGGGTGCAATATAGAAAAAATTTATGATACACAGAAGCGTTCGCAGACTCCGAGAATTTACATGAACTGTAAATAAAAATTATCTAAAATATAACTTTGATTTAGTGATTTCCTTTAGGAGGGAAGAAATTCGTTACAGTGTGACAAACATGGAAGAATCATGAAAAAAAAAGAAACAAAATAAGGTATGTGTCCTTTTGCTGATGAACCCGTCACAGGAAAATGTTATTGTTCTTTTTTTTTAAGAACTGTCGCTTTACGTTATTGTCCCCCATTATTGGACTGCTTGTTTAAATGTTTACACATTATACGACAAAGAAAAGATCAACATTATACACATACGTATATAGATATATACACTTCAGACGTTTATATAGATCCTAGATGAAACGAATTTTTATGTACGCATCTTACATACATTTAGCTACAGATGCATTTACACGTAAAATATATACATGCCGCTATGCAACAATAGGATATCATTATACTTACGGTTTATACCATGGAACAGTTGCACTTAATAAAATGTTAATGTTCACTGGAATCATAATTTTATGTTCTAATTTTGGGAGTGACTTTGTCTAATGCAATCTTAACTCTGAATATTATTTAAAAAGAAGGCGTTATCAGATTATCACGATCATTACACCGGTGCGTGCATAAAATGATCGGTGGTACTTAACAAGATGAAATATGAATGTTTGTATTATTTTGATTAATCGAAAAATTGTTCTAATCTTGAGAGTTATATGCAGAATGTTTCGGCCAATGTAACCTCCGACCTTCGTCAAGTGTAAAAGTCGCCATGTTTTTGCAGGAAAAAAAGGGGTAGCTCTGCACTCTAAGTTTTCTAATTTTGGGATCTAGTTAGAAGTAAGTTTACGCGAATTATAAAAATAATATAATTATCAGGAAACCATAGGGATATAATTTCTTACTTATTATGTTTAACATTTTAATTAAATCCATCAACTAATTTTAAGTTCTTAAAAACATACTATTTACGATACTAAGAGGTTTCTGGTTTCAGTATGGTTAATTGCATGTGATCCGTTTCTTAATCAGATGCAGTTCTTTTTAATCTTTTGATAAGAGATAAAAAGAGGAAAGCAAGAAAAAGGAAGAAAAAGGGGAAGGGAAATAAAGGAAAAGAAAGGGAAAGGAAAAATCGAAGAAAAAAACAGACATATTAAGAGGGGCAAATCTGAAAATATGGGATGACTATTTGAGATTATATCCCTTGAAATTAATGGACATTTTTCATTAAAAACAAACGGGTGCAGAAGAAGCTTAAGTGGTTCTAAAGAGGGGATAAAAAGTCTAAATATGTGATGAAGTTGTGTACTTGTCCTTAAAGCTAAACTTGATTTTTAATGTATGTGATTAGCCGTAAATTGATAATAAAGTCCCTATATATTATTTATATTGATCGCACTATTATTCTCATCTTGAGTGTTATTTGTGGAATGTTTCGATCGGATTGTCCTTCGACCTTCATAAGGCTTGTCAGAAAAGAAAGGAGAAAAGTTACTAGCTCTGTAGATGTTTTCGTATTCCTGTGGGTTTGTCTCTATATTATGGTCATTGTTTCGAATATGTGAGAAAAATTGGTTAACAAATAAAGATTGACAGGGGGATTATCTCCCTTCTATCGCCGATATTTTAAGGGTGTACAATGTTTGTTTGTTTTTTCTTAAATTAGAGGCTCCCAAATGCTACTGATTTCTAAAAATTTGTTTGCTTAGTAATTTTTCTATTTCTCTTTTAACATATGTGCTGCCTCCTTGGGTGAATTGAGGACAATCCGACTGAAAGGTCGCACAAATAACACTCAAGGTGAGAACAATAGTCAGACGAAAACAAATAAGATAAACCATCAGCCATCATCTCAAAAATTAAAAACTTGTAAACTCTTTTATATCGTAGATATTAAACTTATAAACTTATATTTATTTTATTACACTTAAGAATGATTAATGTGAATTTGTAATTAACGCTTTTCTTATATTGTTAAGTTCAACGCTGGGGTGACTTAAAAGTTTGTTATAACCAAGAATATGCAGCGCCTTTTTAAGTCGTCTTATTTTCCATCGATCATCTCTATAATTTTTACTTTATCTTACAATTGTACATCACCTGAAAACTCACCACTGTTTGCATACTGCACACGAAAGGCCTATCTCCCCCAAATAAAATGTATGCAATTCATATGATATCAAGACAGTATCAATGACAACTCAACACTCCAAAAACACCTGGTGTAAATATAATTCTCGGCTTAAAGATTCATTGCAAACAACTGCGTGTATGAGATTTCGAGTAAATGTATACAACTTCTCAAAGGTGAGAGAAACAGCGAAAAGCCGTAATACGTGGGGTAATCGACAAATCAGGTATAGTAGACCGCATATGGAGCAAAAAGGCATCCAGTTCTCATTCTGGGATAAAATAAATTTAAAAAAATATGGCAAACAGCAATGATTTATATAAAGGATTAAAAGATAATGTATTAAGAAAAGATTAAATAAAAAGTAATTTTCATCTGGGGAATATTTGGTTCCATTCGCAATGAAAAGAAAGTGTGTAACGCCCTAGTAACCAGAGAAAATGTGTGTGTGGAGGGGGTTAATATCATTCTACTAAAAACGTGCGTAACGTTAGTTTTCAAAGGAAGATGAAACCAACGCCCAACAAGTACTCATTACCGTTTTGTGACGACTCAGTGCGATTATGTTTTTCTTTGATGTTTTTCGCTCAACTTATTTTAATCCCAGCAATTTTCACCAACGACGATCTTCTATTGAACATTTGGTGTTTGTGACTGTCAGTTAGGCACGTATAGCTTCCAAAAAAATAATACTGAATTACGTCACAGTCGGCATGAACCATACAACAGTCTTAAACTGTTACTATTCCTTTTTAAATTAAACATTTTTAACGCTATAACGAAATATTTGAACTTCTTATGAAGAGCAATTGACATTACATTTGTTTCACACAAAATTACAAATTAAAATCATATTAATTGTAGCAATAGTAGTAGTAGTAGTAGTAGTAGTAGTAGTAGTAGTAGTAGTAGTAGTATGTATATCCATTCATCAAGTTTAATATGAATCGAAATTCAGTTGTAATAGTGTAGTAGTAATGCTACAAACACCTCAAAGAAATGAAAAGGTGTGCTCCCTCTGCTACCGGAGTGAGGGAAACCAGAAGAAGAAGAGGGTGTGAGAGGTTTGGCGTGATTGTAAAGGAGGACGAGATAAACTACGCGAACTCATGTGAAGTGGCAAGAATTACTGAGCATAAAAGAAGAAAAACTCCAAGTGAAACGAACATAGTGCTTCGCTCATGCTTCATCAGTAAATTATAATTTTACAAACTCTATAGGACGAATAGAATGGAAGATTACGCTATTAAAAATATCAGGAAATTGTAATATATTTAATAGCATAGTTCATACTTCTATTACAACTGAATTGATCTATATAATCATAATATTGGAATGGAAAATAAATGGAAACGGCACTAACCCTATGCGGGTTATACCGGCTTCCTCCAAAGGAGGAAGTTCATGGGAGTATAAATTTCACAAGGTGTCCCCAGTACCATATATATCCCCGTTATATGTGTGTGGCACTAACTCTATTTTGGTTAAACCGAAGGAGGAGATTCAGTGTGAGTTTGAAAATCACAAGCGTTCCCTAGGAACGGGAGAAAAGAATTGGATTATTTCGAATTCAAATATATTTTTAAATATTTATATTTTTTATATTTTAAAATATTTTATATTTTAAAATATTTTTATATCTTGTATTTTAAAATATTTTTATCTTTTATATTTTAAATAATTTTATCTTTTATATTTTAAAATATTTCTATCTTTTATATTTTAATATATTTATATCTTTTATATTTTTAAATATTTTTATCTTTTAAATTTTTAACTTCATTTAAGATAAAGTGTATTTCATCAACTGTATTCATTGCATTAAATACTGTATAAAATATTTATAAAATGTGTATAAAACACTGACTGTCGTTTGGAACTGATTTTTGAATGTTTGCAATTTAGACGAAATTATTCCGGCTCTAGCCGGTGTTGGAAAAATTATAGAGATTGCAAAATGACTCACCTCACGCGAAAGAAACGCGAATTCGCGCCGTTCGTATGCAAATTAGATGATCCTAGATCCTTTTAAAGAAGGCGAGCTGTGCAAATGTATCACGTCGACGCGTGACGGATTATTTACGAAGACAAAGAAGACAATTTACATCTTCCATCCTGTTAATCTTTCTCGATGTTTTTTCGTCTTTCTATCTTCTATTTTATCATTACCAACGCTCAAACCCCCAGAAATTAATGACTTCTATTTTGAGAAAGCTCTTTACTTTGACAAACTTCTGGGACTGACCTGAAACGGAAGAGTAATTAAAATTATTGGAAAACGATGGGGTCATTCTATCACTCCAGAAAGTATCTCCTTCGCGATGTTATCCTCTACATCTACAAGAGTCAAATACGTACGATGGAATACTGTTGTCATATTTTAAGAGGAACTCCTAAGAGTAACCCTTTCCTGTCTTGACAGTGTACAAAACCGGCTTTCAAATCTAGTGGGCGATGACCTTCCTCTTTTTCACGAAGAAACATTGCGAGTCTATCTCTGCTCTATCGTTACTTTCATGGTAGGTGCTCGACTGAGCGCTAATTCATATGCTCCTTTTGTAAAATGTTTGTAACAAATACTCATTTATCTATAATAACTGTTAACATGAATTCTCGCCATTCGTACGCAAATTAACTGATCTTGGGATGCATAAAAACAATTCGTTTGAAGGGGTGTTCGGTTAAAGAAGGCGATCCCTGCATCCGTACAAAGTTGATACGTGACGAATTATTTTCTTGACTCAACACAAAAGTTCAAAGGAAAAAAAACGCTGACGTCAAGTATTTGCAAAAATTAAACAAACACAAAAAATAAACATTCGATAATACGTCACGAACAAATGTTAACTTAACCGTTTTGAAGTGAAATAATATTCGTAAACTATTAAAATTTATTTTTGTGCGGCTTGCCCCTCACCTCATTTGTCTGCAATTGTGTACATTTTTCTACAGGATGCTGTTGTTAATTAAAAGAATCGTTATAGTTTTGGGGCGATATGCAGTAAAAGTAAACGTTAAAAGAAGTTTCAAATATTGCAATGTTAAATTGTATTACTTAATTCAATAACTTAAATATTAACTCTAATCATCTTCCGTCTTAATTCCTATTATTTGTGCAGTCATTGATTAGATAGTAAAGAGACGGATGTTTTAATGTATTACTAGCTAGACGCCCGGCGGTGCCCGGTCGTAGAATACACTTAAAGATGATAGTTTAATTAATGCAGATTACGTTTATATTATTATAGAATCAATCCTCTATTGAATATTATGTATAATTTTCCCGGTGGACTAATTCGTAAAAAACAAAAATAATGATAAAAATAATGATAATGCCGTTTATCAAATTACGTCTGTGTTTGTTTACAATATCACATCAGTTGATATTTGGGCTTGGCGATCTTAAAAATAGTCTTTATTCTCTTATAGATTAAAAACAAGAATTTTTACATGGTAATATTTTACCTTATGCCAGTTAAAGTTACACCGGTGCAAAGTAAAATATTCCCCTGTAAAAATCTTTTTATCGATGAGAAGAAAGACTATTTTTAAGATCGGATTTTTTGCGATTTTCTATAATTATCGGACGAATTTCTGTACATAACATATCTAAGAACACTGACAATCATATAAGTTACCTTTGTGTGAAATTTGCAAAAACTACGCTCAGCCGTTTCGGAACCTATGAGGAAAGAACTCTCTCTCTCTCTCTCTCTCTCTTTCTCACATCATATAACAGAAATGATAACGTATTTCATTAGATGGAGTAAGGTTTACAAACACACATATTTAAACGTTCCATTTGACATTTGTGTGAATATTTTATCTTGAGTTCGGCTATGAAATAGATATTTTATAAACGATAATTGCAAAACTTTCAATAAACACAATTAACATCACAAAAAATAGTTTCTCTCTCTCTCTCTCTCTCTTCCTCTCTATATCTCATGATTTGCGTGGCTGTGGTTCACCTCTCTGCGTGCTAATCGATGTGAATTTCTTCTCTACCAAACTTATTCGACAGTTCATCAAATCACAAAATCACCAAGAGCTTTCTAATTCCCTTTCTTCTGAACGTAGTGCAATGGGGAAAAGTATGACTGGTTAATTTTAATGCATTTAAAACCAAGCTTCTCTCCTTTCATCATAAATGCTCTGACCCCCCCCCATCATACCCCAAATGAAATGAATGACTCTCGTTTTGGGAAATCTCCATGTCTTAACAAGCTTCTGAGAATGACTTTTATTCCTGATCTAAAATGGAGCACATACATCAAATCTGTTGCCAAGATCGCTGGAAAAATAGTTGCGTCGTTCTACTGCTCCAGTTTCTCACTGCCGATGCAACTGCCTGCCTGTATAAGAGCAAAGTACGCATCTGGGCAGGAGCTGCTCGGCATGCCCTATCCAACCTTGATTGTTCAAAATCGGCTTCAAAACTTAGTAGCTGATGCCCTTTTCTCTTCCATGGAATCTGTTTCCCACGGAAGAAACTTTGCGAGTCTGTATCTGCTCTCTCGCTATTTTCATGGCAAGTGCTCGACTGAACTCCAATCTATGTTCCCTCTTTGCCAAACTTTCACAAAAACACTCGGCTATCTACAACCATTATATACGATTTCCCCCAGCCGCTATCTGTACCTAAATCTAAACGTAGATCCCATGCACAAAGTTTTTTTCCGATAACTGTTCACCTGCGGAACACTGCTCCGGTTTCCTGCTTCCCGGTTGAATACAACAGTGTAGCTTTCAAATCCAATGCAAACAAATTCATTAATTTTGCTTATTGTGGAACATTATTCTCATCGTTTTCTTAGTTGTTTTACGACGTTTCGGCCAACTATTCCTCTGGCCCTCGTCAGGTGGTAACCGCGACGGATAGGAACTCTGAATCTCCTGACTGCATTCACTGCAATTACTGCCCTCCGTAGTTGATGTCGTCTCACCACGTTTTGGCCAAGTAAGCCTCTGGCCGACTTTGGGGGGAATAGTTGGCCGAAACGTCGTGAAACAACTAAGAAAAGTTTGTAAGGTGAGATCCATCCAAATTTTTCAGAGCAAGACCGATTCCATAATCCGAGAATGTATCTATTAGACTAGACAACACTTGCAACATTAAACCATGATTATTGGAGTAATTGTTACTTTGAAACAATAAACTAAGATTCATTCAAACAATCCATGTCAACATTCTAGTTAATAGTGCAGAGTTTGTAGAATGAATACTTACTAATATCACCCTCTTCACATACACCCAAAAAGAAAGCGAAGCATATATTTTTGAAGCTACAACCTTTGAGCTACATTCAATTTGTTGCCTACGAACATCGGGGAATTCTGTTTGATTCAAGATATCCAGTTTCACGTTTAGTTTTCCTAAGGGAATTCATTTGTTAGTTTCGGGTCTCAAAGGTCAAATTAGCAGTAACATTATTCTAATCAGCCATATTGCTGAGTATCAATGGAAGACACTCGAAGATTCAGTACACGACCCCCCTTTTTGTCTGTATACCAACCGCACAGGCATTTATGAAAATCAAACGTTTAGAGTTTCGGAGGCCAAAATAACTCATCATTTTATTTACAAGGAAGTCACCACTTATCAGAGCATAAAGGCTACTCGAGGGTAAGTGTTATTGAGTGCAAGGTGGTCAGTAAGACAATAGCGTATTGATTGGTAGTGGTGGAAATTGAGTAGAATTTGATTATTTAAGAGGACGGCTCAACAAGAATTTGTTTTCATTGGACTTGAATGCAACTATGCCGGAAAGTCTGCTCTACAGAATTCCACAAGCGAGCAGATCTAGGAAAGGAATATCATGGAATTTGCGTTTAGATTTTCGCACAAATGGTGTGAATTGTGGATAGTGATTGTAGATAGGCGAGTGTTTGTTTTATTCGTTTCGGCTAATGTAATCACCAACTTTGTTTTGGTGCAAATGGCCGAACTTGGGAATCTTTATGGATTCCGAATCGAACCCTTTAATTAATCCATGGGATTAATTTACTTTTGTTCTATGATTCATGACCCTAGATAAGCTTTATATGATATTTAATTTATTGACACCGCCTGTACTGTGGATTGGAATTCCATACAGATTTCCAGTGTCGACAAGATGCAACTGAAGAATGAAGGTCAAATCGGCCGAAACGCTGGGAGAATAACATCTATGATGAGGACAGTAGTTCACATAATACTAATTATCAGTCCTTATCTACAACAAAAAATAACTGATAATTTTTTATCTATTTGCCATGGACACTAGTTAAGTCCAATAATACAAAACCAGTAATGCGTGTAGAAAAAAAAAAGCAGATGTAAAGAAATTGTACATGGATCTAGATCATCATATGTTCGTGCATCCGTTCTGTGAAGTCTGCAACAATACATTTCTCACCAGCCCTTGCTTGTTCCTCTGGCAGTGACCAGAAAATCATAGACGTCGCTCCCTGTTAGTAGTAGATATGGCCATAAGGTTGTTGCTTCGTAGGATGATCTTGTGAAGATGTATTTAACACGTTTCCTAGCATACGGGTGTACGTGCCGCCTTTCTTTTTAATCGTACATCCAGCAAATTGCAGATGGCGCCAACTGTAATCCTAAAGATCTGAGGCAGCTGATGGAAGACAAAGAAATATGCAGAGATAGATAGAGAGAGAGCGAGAGAGAGAGAGAGAGAGAGAGAGAGAGAGAGAGAGAGAGAGACATTGGTCCGGACAAGGAAGATGACAAGATAGAGATAGATTCAAGAGTACAAGTATGTGAGATTCAAGAAGCCACTGAAGGAAAAGAATAATAGCGTGAAAAGGATCAGACACTGTGCATATGGAGAGGACTCCACTTGTTGATGAGACATTGAAATTCAACCAAGAATAAAGATCGAGTTTATCGAATATTAAGAAAGAAGATTCAGAATAAAGTTACGTATTTACATATAAGACTGGATAATTTATTTATACAGAAGTATAAGAGCTCTATCCAGTCATTGCTGCCGGAACAAGAGCATGCTGCCTCTGTGAAGTAAATAAAGGGTTCTGCTCGAAATTCTGTCCAAATTCCCGCGTTCGACAGAACATTCCCAAGTTCAACAAGATACACCTGAAGAAGGTCGGAGGTTACATCGACTGAAACTTTGTAAAAATCACACTCAAGATGAGAACAGTAGTCCAATGAATCCAAATAATATGAATAACCAATCCTCATCTCAAAAATTCCGAATTGTCATTAGTGTCTTCCGTAACTAAAATATTCGACCTTTTAAAAATGATGAATACGAAACTTTGTCAAGGTTGCTAACGTGTGCAACAGTCTTACTGCTAATACATGTGCAAATTATAAACTATTATTATTAGTGTTTTTCACAACTGTTCCTTAGCACATAGCCCGCTGTATAATCTCTGTGATATACCAGTGAGTGTATAGTTCGTCGGTACGACCAGAAATATATCAGTGGGAATGATTTTTTTTCCAAACTGAGAATAAAGTTTTAAACGAACATCTAAAATTTTGTTTCTGAATTTTTAGGATGAAGATTCATTACTCATATTATTTGGAGTTTTCTGTTCTTATCTTTATTTTATTATTTTTGCAACGTTTCGGTCGATGTAAACCCTGACCTTCTTCAGGTGTATCTTGTCGAACGACAAAAAAAAATTTTAATGTGGAGAAATTAAGAATTAAAATTTTATTACAATAGACAACATGTTTGCGATGCTTATAAATGAAATAAATTCCAAAAAAATAAAATTAAAAACTCATCGTTAAGTTTCGGGGAAATTCAATTTTCCTACATTCCTCTTTAAATGTTAGTGACCGAAACTCAAAATCGTAAATCTTTCTGTCGAACGGAACTATTTATTCAATACATGGTGATAGCCTGCTTTTGTTTCTTCAGTTTTGCGGACAGGCCTGTGGCGTAGTGGATAATTCGTTTTCTAAAATTCAGTCGTGAGTTATACTCTGCTAAAAGGTAAATGTCCAAGCCTTGATGCGATTGACACTCCAAAATACAATTGCGAATTGCTTATGACTTCTACTGAGTGATTGCTGACGAAGAATATCCTACCTCTGTAAATTAAATAATAGATTTCGTCTGAAATTCCGACGAATTACACCGGAAGAACGTCGATGGTTAAATTGATCGGAATATTGCGAATGTAACACTCAAGATGAGAACAGTAATCTGAAGAATCTAAATAATACGACCAAATATCTTATTTTAAAAAACTTGATTCTGGAAATTATACGCTACGTTTACATATAAACAATGTATGGATGGTCGTTACTTTCGACTTCGTTGAGGTTGAAGTATTTCATAACATTTTCTTAGTCCCCATGTCTATACTTTTTACTTGCACCACAGGAGAAGTTCAGTTGTTAGATAATAGTAGGGTTAAAAGTGTTAATTATCTATCTATCTATCTATCTATCTATCTAGTGATAAGTGGACAACACAAGTGACCTTGCTAGGCTAAGAATAAAAATATTGTTTTTGACAAATACGTTTTGCTGAAACTTAATTATGTAAATAGTTAAGTGATATGTTTATAGGTTTAGATACGGCATAATCACGTTGACACACCGGTTCCCACTGGATCACCAAAGTTAAGCAACATTGAACCTGGTCAGGACTAAATGGCTGACCATTTGGGGCTTCCAGGTGCTGTATGTGCTCTCTGCTTACCTCGGCATTGTTTCCGGTCGTCCTGGTCTTCTCCTTGCCACTGGACTCAAACAGTGCCAATTCAGAAGAGTTGTGGTTGGTAATTGCGCAACTCTTGTCACACAATTACATGCGCAGCTGCTCTTACAGGGGGTGTCCTTTGTCTTTCGAGACTGAACAAAGGCATCGAAAAATTATAGATTTAGCAGCTATAAACCTAAGAAAATAGAAATCCAAACCAATAATTGATATGTGACATGGTTCACGCCGGAAGTCACGTTAAGGAGACGGGTCCTTTAATCGGCTATGTCACCGGAACTAAAAGGTCAAAAAGATTACAGCAGAGAGTTTGGGATTTGGTTACGAATGTGTGCGAACGTGCTTCAGAAAGGTCGGGAAATGAGGCTAGAAAAACAAGCATGTAGTCGTTGCAGATTCGGTGTGAAGACGTTGAGACACCTGAAATAAATTTATATTTATAAAATATAAAGTCGTTGTCCTGTATTTCACAGAGAAGAAAAATCAGGACATTCATTACGGCGCCCAGCAGATGTTGAAGACAAAGGACTGCCGGACAGAAAGGTATGAAGCATAATTCTTCTTCTTCCGTATATCATCTCATTCTTCTATATTCCTCTCCGGTTATGTAAATACAAACAATTCTGATATAGAGGTGCAATATCTGTTTGCTAACCAGATTTTATGATTCTCCCGTGTGATTCATCGATATATTTAACACTTGTATTGAACTTAGCAATTGCTGATTTGATAAGTTTTACAGCAAGTCGCATTTTTTTTTTAATATTTAAACACAATTTTAACAATGAGAAATTGAGTTGGCCAAGTTGTGTAAATTTCATATTCATGTCATCTTTTAAAAAAAAGTAAAAGTGCGTAGATAAACACAATAAACATGCGCAAATTTGAAATCGATATGGCAAATTCCATAGTCTGTGACCTTATCCCTTAAGTCAAATGCGCACAATAATAAAAAATATATATACAAAGGTTAATATTTCATATCCTAACATGAAAACAAAAATCACAAATCGGACAAACAACTTCACAATTACAGTTCAAAAAAAAATTATAGAAAAGTGGATAAGCATGGTCAGATATTAGTAAAAATGAAGATACAAACGAATCATTAAAGCTGAAGCAATATATTTCGATTCATTCGTTAGACCATATTCATTTAGTAAGCACAAGACTTATTAAGCAGAACTTTACGCACTTTCGTCGACGTTATATAATACTATATAACCCAATTTCAAATTGTTCCGAAAGTCATATAAACAAACGTTTGAATTATTTTAATCACATTTATTCGTTCTTGACAAGAAATATCGTCACTGAAACTTAAGCCGCTACTGTAGTAGGTGACAGGTTAATTAAGAGTTAACCTGGGCATGGAGTTGGACAAAATGTTTGTTCACGTTACATTTAAATTGCTTCACGTTACATTTAATTGCATGTTGTTAATGTCGAGTGAATAGATAATTTGAAACGCAAGTTTAAGCTTCATTTTGTTATATGTATGGGGTTGCGCTCTCCCTTTTGTTTTATTTTCTTTTCTTTGGGTTTGGTGATGCAGCCTAGTTTTTAATTGTTCGGACAGGTAGACAAACTTTTGTAAGGAAAACACATCACTTTTAAATATATCTGCTGGGTCCATTCTTTTTTACTGCGAATTTCTGCTGAATAGTTCATCAAATAGAAACGCTTAAAACCTGGATTAAAAAATTCTCTTCTGAGTTTCATAGAGCAACTGACTCCAACTATATCATTTCAAATATTTATCTAAACACATAACTAAAGTCAACCCATCTGCTATCACGGTGCAAAAGCCATGAATATGATATCAAAGTTTATCAATAAAACTCAAGTAATCTTATCCAGCAATCGTCAACAACACTGAAATAAATAGTATTGCATGATACGGAATCGAATGCGATGCTAATTATTTGTTTATCAGTCTTGCAATTTAATTGGTAATAAAGTTAAAAGACAAATCAGCAAATGATTAATGTGGGAGGAAACAATCGAGTACATCATTATTTCATTACGGTTTAGCTTTTAGTCTTTATTAAATATTAAAATCTTAACTTTAATTAAGTAATGATGTTGGCAGAAGAGCGCGTGGTCTTGTTAGAAGTATTCTATTTAATTACATGTTTCATGCTCTTACACTTTTTTCTTTATGCGCAAAACGTGTGCTACGGTGGTTCAACGACGTTAGAAAATATGCGTACATCACATGTTGATCAAGTCTGTCTTTCTGAATATGTATACGTGTCTGAAATTGTATGTGCGTGTGTAACAGTAAGTAGCGGGTATGTGAGTGCTGGTTGTGGACACATCAATCACATGTCCATTGCTGATTTGTGGATAATGAATAAAGTCATTGGCCTCTTTTTTTCATGTTTCACTCTCCATCATAGAAAATAAAAAAGCAAATTCAGCTGCTAATATAAAGCTTTAATTAAGGGGATCCCATGGATTTCAAACTTTTAAGTAAAAGGTTGCCAATGCCAAAAGGTTGGAAAACCTATGAGATAGAACAACAATAGTCGGAAAGTGATAATGAATAAGAATATATTAATATAAACTTCGGTTTATATATATATATATATATATATATATATATATATATATATATATATATATAAAGTATGGTATATATATATGTTCGGTATGTGTACACGTTTATATATATATATATATATATATATATATATATATATATATATATATATATGAATTAAGTTATCTATATATATAAAGTAAGGCATATATTAATAGATATAGAGAGAGTTTAGTGTATATATATATATATATACATATATATAAATTTAGGTATTTATACTCTTATAAATTTGAGTTTTTTGTATATTGATATTCATATTAAAAACCTTTTTTCTATTTATTTAAAAATAAAATACAACTTTTTATATATGGGTCGTGGAATTGTATTCATCTGCAAAAGATATAGTTGATCTGCATATTCTTTTAACATTTTAATTAATTCCCTATTAGTTTTTTCGGTTCTCTTATGGGATGATCATCTTTACTTAACTATTACGTGTAATTATATTCATGCGGATATTCTATAGGTCGAACGACAGCATTAGGAATATGCATTCGTAAGGTAATAGCTATTGGCTCATGTTTTAATTTTGGAACGTGCAGCAAACATGCCATCAGAGCTCATGCATTAACGTGAAAAAAAGCAATTGTACAATTATATAAATGCAACTTTGTCTCTGTGTGTAAATTCGTTCCTTATAGACTCAAAAACGGTTCAACAGAATTTTTTTTTATTTACAGAACTTTGTTGTATAAGCCTGGGAGTGATCTTAGTAAAGTTTTGTCTGAGAATAACCCCCATGATTACCGATAATCGATAATCGGAACCGTTACTTTAATTTATCTAACATCAGTCAAGCCATTTTTTCCATGTCGTCGGTTAGCAACAATGTTAGAACAACAGGCCATGAAAATCTTCATGTGAGTTCGTTTATAGTTTTTATTTGGTTATTTATTTAGTATTTATTTAGGGTTTTTTGTTGCTTTTTTTGTTTTGTTTTTTTGTTGTTTTTTTGACGTGGTTTGTATGTTCGAATTCCGAATGTACATTTATTACTTTTTTTTTCATTAACTGCAATGAATTTTATAAGACTTGAAAATTTACGTGTTTTTTAGCAGTGCAAAAGTAAATTATGTTTCTGTTTTGAAACGTCCATTGAACAAGCAACTGATCCTGAAGAAATGGCAAAACAGTCTACACACATATTTAGTGAAAATGTGATTCAGTGATTTCTTATATGTCGGTTTAACAAAACATAGCCCCCAACAACCAAGCACAATTAGTATGCCCGGCAACATAAGATACGATATGTGGTTTCTTTCGAATAGGGTTCAAGAAATCATTGGTTTGGAATCGGAAGAATAGTTGCTAAGATGTCAAATCAAAGAAATTGGTTGTTGCTAGCACGTTACATCCACTGTGCATGGTCAACGTTGATCAGAAAGGTGTTAATATAACCGAAATTTTCTACAATAATTTTAGGATTACAAAACAAAAAGAAAAGAAAATATTGAAATTACCACTGATACAAATCGAAATAAGCATAAAAAGCATCAAAGCAACCTATGAGAAAGGCCGGGTAATATTGTTAATATATATATATATATATATATATATATATATATATATATATATATATATATATATATATATATATGCTAGCATGTGTGCCTGGCGTTGCCCGGGTGTTTGGAGGCGTGTGTTGAGTAAAAAAAAAAAAAGGCTCGAACCAGAACCACGAAGGAGGAAAAGAACGAGGAAAAAACGTGACGTCTTTGCTGTTACGACCACCGCCAAACCGGAAGTGACGTAGGTTTAAATTAAGGCTAGACAATCGAAAAGAGGAGATGACTTTGGAAAATATCGGCGAAGAAAGCGACCCCTCCCTGTTGAAAAGTTCCCATTTGAGGGTGAATAAATTAATGTTTTTAGCCAATTTTTCGGTATTTGTCGTCTGAAGGGTCTAGCTTCAAAACGATACTGATCTTGTGAAAATCCGTCGCCTCTATCGAAAGTTTACGGCAGACACGCAAACATACATACATTTATATATTAATAGCTCAAATTTTCGACCCAAACCGATTAAAAAGCTTGCCCTATCTCTGAATACCCTTTATGAAATATTTCAAATGTTTAGACCAGAAATTGTCTGCGTAATTTGGTAGAGACCGCAGAGGTCAATTTTTTTTAACTTTGACCCTTATTATGACCCCTAAACACCTATTGTTTTAGGCTCAAATCAAGTTAAGTTAGATCCATGTCCAAGGAACCTATATCTAACATTTCAATTGTTTATACCTAAAATTGGCCGAGAAGTTTGGTAGAGTTCTCGAATACCAAATCATTGAACTTTGACCCCTTAACAGCCAAATTTCTGGCCGCAAACGAATTACAAAGATTTTCTCAAATCTTAATACCCTGTATATCAAATTTCGAGTCTGTAAACTGAAAATTGACAGAGTTATTGCGTCGGGAAATGTACACATACATACAGACACACAGACAGGTTCACGTTTATATATATACTAGCATGGGCGCCCGGCGTTGCCCGGGTGTTTAGAGGTGTATGCTGAGCAAAAAACAAAACAAAACAAAAAAAACGGTCAATTTTTTTAACTTTGATCCCTATTATGATCCCTTAACATTTATTGTTTTGGGCTCAAATCAAGTTATTAAGTTATCCATGTCCAAGGAACCTATATCTAAAATTTCAAGTGTTTAGACTCAAAATTTTCGGAGGAGTTTAGTAGAGTTCTCAAAGGTCAAATCGTTGAACTTTGACCCCTTAACAGCTAAATTTCTGGCTGAAAACGGATGACATACATTTTCCCAAATCTCCGTACCCTGTGTATCAAATTTCACAGACACACAGATAGACAGACACTTTCACTTTTATAGATGCAACAAAAATATATACGCATACATAAATATATATATGGAAACAATTTTGTGTTTGCTGTAACCTTTTTACGCAAATATTATGCAAGTATAAATCATGTAGAATATCTGCATGCATATAATTACACGTAATAGTTAACTAAAACTGATCATCCCATAAGAAAACCGAAAAGACTAATAGGGAATTAATTAAAATTAATGTTTAAAAGAATATGCAAATTTGCTAGATCTTTTGCTAGTGAATGCAATTCCACAACTTGTATTTTCTTTTTAAATAAATAGAAAAGAGGGGTTTTAATATGAATATAAATACACACAAAAGAAACACGAATTTATAGGAGTATAGAGATAGATAGATAGATAGATAGAAGATAGATAGATAATGCTATACTACTAATAATAATAAATACTAATAGTCGTACAACTATTGGTTACAATTACGCAACTTTGCAATAAAGATCCCGTAGAATGTTGTATCGAGAATTATATATATATATATATATATATATATATATATATATATATATATATATATATATATATATATATATATAATATTAGGGCGTTGCCGGTTGTAAAATACGTTTAAATATGATATTTTAATTTATGCAGGTTTCTTTTACATTACTATAGAGGAAATTCTCTATTTATTATTGAATATTATATTGTACCCAATATGTAGTAGTGCTTTCAAAAGTTTTAAAAAATATGACTTGGTTGCCATCAGTTAGAATTGAAACCAAAATTTATGAGCAACACTTGGTAAAATTATTTATTACAATACTCAAGCAAGCAATATATATATATATATATATATATATATATATATATATATATATCAAAATTGCGTAATGGAAACATATCAAAGGTATTTGCAGCTTCTCTTCCAATTTTCATGTCAAATCACACTTCATTCTCTTTTGACGGATTGATTGTTGCTATTTCTTCTTATGAATAGAATTACTGATTGATATAAGAATTAAGTGATTGATTTTGCGCTACGAAACAGATACTGTCAAGAATTGTAAATGTCAACTGAATTAAAGATATACATATATAAGATGGTCAGCATAATGAATTTTGGATTATAGTTTTTTTGTCATTTATTCTACACACACACACACACACACACACACACACACACACACACACATATATATATATATATATATACATATATAAGTAAATGAATAAAAAGAAATCTTAAGCTAAAGAAATATTCTGTGATATGTTAGTTAACATATGAATTATATAAGAATAAAAATGCCAAAAAAGGAGCATAACATATGAGATTAGAACAGTGTTTTAAAGAATCCAAATAATACAAACAACTAATCCTCATCTACGAAATTCAGAAACGTAAAAGACTTGTTAGATTTTTCATTGTCTGAGACCTTATGCCACAGTTTATGAATGAAAAACACATGTAATGTCACAGCCAACGAGTGTGATTCGCTAAAAGTGATCGTCCTTACTAGTAATTTCCGTAATAGCGTCCCTTGTTAGGAGGGGGTGTGGTACTGTGTATGAATAACATAATCATGTCATAACAATCAACAAATTATTACATAACCTTAAATAATATCATGTTCCCCTTTTGTGAACACGTTGGAATCTTTAGGTTTAACTACTTCACTAGAGAGAGGAACGACGGGTGATTTAATTGCAAAATCGTAAATACTAAATGAATTGCTTCAAAAACTAGATTGACTAGAATTTTAGATTTTTTAATAAAAGAATATCTATTTTTTAATGTCTCATTAAATTAAAATTGCGATAGTCTACATTATTTTAAAAATAAATTAAATAAAAATAAGTTAATAAGGAGAAAACAACAAGAATATTGTTGGGGGTCTCTCTGATAAAATATTTAAAAGGATTCGATCTCCATAATTATACATTCCTAAATCCAACTTTTTTTTTTAATTACATTTTCACCTCAAACAAGGCACATTGCCACTTTGATGTAGGGGGCTACTATCAGGGACATAAGCTACAGATGTAGGGAGTGTGACAGCAAGATGTCGGTTTACGTTACACTTAAACTTCTGCATGTCAGTACAGTTGGGGAAGAAGGAACCCGGAAAGGAATTCCAAAGTCTAGCAGTTCCGAGGAAGAAACTACTGGAGTAGAAGGCTCTCTTACATCTAGGGATATCTACTGTGAAGGGGTGGGATTTTGCTGCTTGTCGGGTTTGTCGGGGGTATTTACGTCGAGGGGGTACAAGTGCTTGCAATTGCTCGAGGCATTCACCGTTAAAGTACTTGTAGAACAGGCAGAGGGATGGTACATTCCGTCGATGGGACAGAGGCTGAAGCTTAGATGACAGTTCAGAACCTATTAGGTTGGCGACTTTCTTTTTAACCTTGTCTAGGAGTGAGAGACTAGTAGCAGATGCACCAGCCCAAATATGAAAACAATACTCTATACATGAGCGAATGGTGGCCTTATACAGGTACAGGATACTTTCGGGCATTAGTAGCTTTCTAGCACGGTAGAGAGAACCTACCTTTTTCACAGGATAATTTCGGGCATTATGCAGTTTATAAATCGTTCTATGTTTTTATATAAGATTTTCAAGGGAAATTAATTTTTTACGATATCTTTTGTTTATTCAATTGTTAAGTGAAAGTACAGAAATGTTACAAAGGTACACCTCTCCTCATGTTAAGAACGAGTTTCTAAATAATATTATTTCAGCACGGTCCGTATTCTGTATAAGTGCCCTGAAATCATTCCCCAAAAGACATGGTTGTTGATAAAAAAAAAAGAAATGCCCAACAAGGAACGCTGAATAAAGGAAAATAACGCATAAACATCGAATGACAATGCATCGCAAAATGCAGCACCGATGATTGTGTTAATTGTCAGCTGTGTTGAGAGGCCAACCTCCCATTGCAGTTAATGCATCGCACGTCAGGTGAATGCATATTTCTGAAATGCTGTTGCAATTATCCGCTAGATGAACGCATGAAAACATCTGTTTGCGCAACTGCATCCGTGAGAAAGTAGCAGATGCTGATATATTCTCACGCATTCCAAAAACGAGATTTTAAGGAAGAGGAAGACGATCACTTGCATGTATTTTAGATTGTTTTAGTTTGTATTGAAAAAAAGAAGCCATATAATTATTGTGTGAATGCAATAAATTATAGTTTAAATCAACGGCATTTCACACACACACATATGTATATATAGGAAGTTTTAGAAATTGTATATGTCAATTAAACCACACAGACTTTTCTTCGTTTCATTCTCGTAAGGATTCATAAGGCTATTGCATAGAATCGGTGTATATATATGCATGTGTGTGCATATATATGTGTGTCTGTGTACATATGTGTGTGTATGTATAGGTATATATATGTATATATATATGTGTGTAATAATATGTTTATATAATAGTGTGTATATATACGTATACGTATGTGTGTGTACGGTGCATAATACGTAACGATTTTTAAATATTTATTTTGAATTTTCTTTATTTTTTTCGGATAAAAATTGAAAAATTAATAAAAAATTAAAATAACCCTTACTCATGCTGCTCTCTCTCTTTATTTCTCTTTTCTCTTTCTCTCTCTCTCTCTCTCTCTCTCTCTCTCTCTCTATATATATATATATATATATATATATATATATATATATATATATATAAAATTTATTTATACAAACATTGCTGGCTACATATGTGCATACAGGTTTCTGTAATCACACGTGCTGGGGGGATTACGTATACAGGCCAAGAATTACCGTCGAAAACTGGCATTTCAAGACAAAAACATTTTCTTATTTCGTTTACAAAATTAGAATCTAATATGGGTGGGGGTTATGCGTGGGAGAGGTTAAGTAAAGTCTTTGAAAGGATCTATCCCTCACAGGCTTTTATCTTTCCAAATCTTAACCTTTTTTTTATTATCTATCTCATCTTTTCGTTTTTATGCTACAAAGCACTTGAGAATCCAGTATTTGGTTTCCCTTGGTCGGTGGTCAATGACTATAGACATTTCTTCATTAGAAATGTCTATAGTCATAAATTTAATATACCTGCTCTCTTTACTCATTGAGCACTATTTGGTAGACACATGTTGTTTCATTGGATGTACTTCTAGGAAACTAAACTCTACTGCCATAATATATATATATATATATATATATATATATATATATATATATATATGTATATATATATATATATATATATATATATATATATATATATATATATATATATATATAGGAGTGCTGACTTATTTATTTTTTATTAATGATTTTGTGGTATTTTTTGCTTTATGTGCGTTTTGGGAGAGTTACCTACCCTTTTTTATATTCTCGTGATTCCTATTTGGGACGTAATTTTTGTCATATTGTTACATTTTTTTTTATTAAATATTTTTACTTGCGTAAAGGCTATCCATGGACACGCATGTTTCTAGGTATCACCTGTCGTCATCCTGGCTAAACTTTTAACAAGGTTCGAAGTCGTCACACACACATGTCCATCAATAACTTTTACGTACGTATAAACATTTGATATTTTTTTTAATAAAAAATATTCAAATGTTTAATAAATACTAAAAATTAATAATAATAATAATAATAATAATAATAATAATAATAATAATAATAATAATAATATAACAAAAAATACGTCCCTAATATGGGACTACTAGAATATAAACAATGGACAGGTAACTCCCTAATAACACAATAACAGGGAGCAGAAAAAAAACTCACAGAATCCCCCCCCCCAAATGATACCAAAGGGCCGAGAAGGGTCAATAAGGACTGAAAGACCGAGGATCGAGCGCCAACCAGACCTCGGCTGGACAAGTGCAAAGAGAACTGGGACCTTGGGGAGGCTGAGTGCCACTCAAATTCCAGTATAAACCAATGGTCACTACCAGCGAGAAATCAATGGTAAGCGGCTGTTGCGATGATGCAAATTCATTTGCAAATGCTATCGAAGGAGGTGGAGAGGGCTGGACGTCTGGGGAAACTTGTTGTCACTCAGCTTCCAGAGAATACCACAGCGACGTGTTCAAACCTTGTTTAAAGTTTAGCCATACTAGTATCCATACGTGTTCATGGATAACACGTAAAAATATTTAATAGATACTTGAAATGAAATTAAAATATTTAATAACTAAAAAACATTGTAAATATATATATATATATATATATATATATATATATAGAGAGAGAGAGAGAGAGAGAGAGAGAGAGAGAGAGAGAGAGAGAGAGAGAGAGTTAAGAGAATAAGTTTGATTCTTTAAGAGGAGACTTGTGGAGATAATTCAAGTTCAACGAATTGCTTTGAGGCTTATATAGAGAAAATAAGAAAATGGCAATAGAAATATATATACTAATTCATACATAGATTTATTCGTTTATTCAATAAGAATGATATAAATTTTTTTACTTATACTACACCTTTAATTGATGTATCATCCTTATAAACGAATACATCTATATGCATTAGTATATATTTTTATATCGTCGTTTTCTCATTTTTTCTATACTCGCTCTCTCTCTTTCTCTCTCTCTCTCTCTCTATATATATATATATGTGTGTGTGTGTGTGCGTGTGTGTGTGTCTGTGTGTGTGCGCGCGCTCTCATGTATATATATATGTATTTGTGTGCATATTGATATAGATATGTATATATATTTAGATATATATTTGTGTTAACATATGTGCGTATAAATATGCATATATAACTATAGTTATATATACATATATATTATATATTATATATATATATATATCTTTACTATTATATAAAAGGAACTTTGAGTGTGAGTGAGAGTTCTGTCCCTTCTGAACTCCTAAAAGTCTGGCCCGATTTTTTTTTAATCGCAAGAAGGTACTTGATGTATCTGTGAGTGTTCTTACGTGGCTTTTTGTCAGGGACGCTTCCGATCAGTATTGAAAATCGTTAACCGAAAAACTCCTATTTAAGAGATGAGTTCGAATTTGGCCAAAGTAAACACTTTTATACAGCCTAACATCAAACGTGACTTTGAGAAAGTTTATTATCGCACAAGCAGAAATGTTCCGTCTATAAAATCAACTGGAGATTCTTTTATCAGAAAAGGGTTCGAAATTAATGCTTTTTTAGATCACAACTGAATCACGATACTTGACTTTTGTACGTGACTTTAATTTAAGCCATTATATATATTTAAAAAAATTAATGAACAGTTGATTCTT